>NC_034182.2:26981602-27281602 GCF_002021735.2 Oncorhynchus kisutch
TGTGAAGTTATATGAAATTCCTGAATAAACCCTATAGGTGTACCTTGACTCAAATGTATGAAAAGATCCTCTGTAGGTGTCAGCTTCCGCTCCTTTTTTGCAGTTTGTACTTAATTTTCTGACTGACATTATAAATGTGATATGTGCATCAACCACAGTGAGACAGTGATGACCTGATATGATTTGTTATTGGCTCTGACACCCAGACAGATCTGCAGGCTTTGATCATGAGCTAAAATGGTTAGGGCAACGGCTATGGTTAATGTTAGGGCTATGGTTAACGTTAGGGGTAGGGAGAATAGGATTGGGCTCTGGGGTAGAGGATGGACCAGTGAGCAACACATCACTGGGCCTCTCATAGATTAACAACGGGGAATGACATGGTCCTCTCTCTCTCTCTCTCTCTCTCTCTCTCTCTCTCTCTCTCTCTCTCTCTCTCTCTCTCTCTCTCTCTCTCTCTCTCTCTCTCTCTCCAGATTTACAGTCCACCTGCCACCACATCAGTGAGGTTGGTTAAGCATTTGAGTGTACATGTGTGGGCGATTTCTTTTGGGGGGGGGGCGATAAGGGGATGTGAGACAGAGACACTGACCAACCGTCAGTTTCCATTGCGGTAGACTTAACATGCATCATTCTCTCTCTCTCTCTCTGCTAAAGACAAAAATACCTGCACCACAGGAAGACTGGCCTTCAGTTCTCAATGCTCACCACACCTCTCAGTGCATCAAAACCACACATGTTCTTTTCACACCTCCCTTCATCTGTTCATCTGGATGATAAACACTAGAGCAGACCCCTGCTGCTCAATTAGATGTTCAAAATATAAATGTAAAAAATACCAACAAGATAAAAGTATTTCCCGTACTATAAAGCATTCAAAAAGACCACAAAGTACAGATACCTTGTAACTTAACAACAACAAAAAGTATAATTAATTTATTGATTTGCCAACTCTTTCCCTTCATGAAAAACAACTTCAGTCAGTATCAATGTTCACAGTGATATTTATTCATGCTTATACACTGTGCTTAAGTTGTAAATCGGGACATGCCGGGGCTCTGAAGTACAGGAACGGATAAAAGTAAAGCATCTTTGTAGTAAAGCAGTGCATGCATATCATCACATTTGCGCAGTGGCATAGAGCAAGTAGAGGTACTAACAGAAGTTGTAAACATGGGTAGAATTTAGCCTTTTATACAGGTAACCACATTTCATGCAATTCTATGTCAAATGTATATGATTGGAGAGTTTAGCAGAATCTTTTTTAATACCACACAAATTATTGAAATTACAGGATACTTTGACACCGAAAAACTGAGAATCTAAGTGTCACGTTCTGACCTTTATTTCTGTTGTTTTTGTCATTATTTAGTATGGTCAGGGCGTGAGTTGGGGTGGGCAGTCTATGTTTGTTTTTCTATGATTTTGGGCCTTGTCACGCCCTGGTCAAAGTATTTTGTGTTTATCTTTATGTATTTGGTCAGGCCAGGGTGTGGCATGGGTTTTTTGTAATTGTGGTGTGTTTGTCTTGGGGTTTTGGTGGTGGTATTGGGATTGTTGCTTAGTGGGTTATCTAGCAAAGTCTATGGCTGTCTGGAGTGGTTCTCAATCAGAGGCAGGTGCTTATCGTTGTCTCTGATTGGGAACCATATTTAGGCAGCCATATTCTTTGAGTTTGTCGTGGGTGATTGTCCTTAGTGTCTTTGTTCCTGTCACTGTGTTAGTTGACAAGTATAGGCTGTTTCGGTTTTCGTTACGTTTATTGTTTTGTAGTGTTTGTGTTATTTCGTGTTTACGTTTGTTTGATTAAAATATGGATCGCAATCTACACGCTGCGTTTTGGTCCGACTCTTCTTCATCACCACTAGAAAACCGTAACAGGCCTAGTATGGTTCTCAATCAGAGGCAGGTGTCATTAGTTGTCTCTGATTGAGAATCATACTTAGGTAGCCTGGGTTTCACTGTTTGTTTGTGGGTGATTGTCTATGTTAGTTGCTTGTGTCAGCACAGGGCTCATTTATAGCTTCACAGTCGTTATTTGTCTGTTTTTCTATAGTTTGTATTCAGTGTTCAGCGCTTTCTTTTATTAAATATTCATCATGAACACATACCACGCCGCATTTTGGTCCTCCGATTCTTCTCGCCTCTCCTCTTCAGATGAGGAGGACGACGGTGACACTGAGGTCAATAAAAACGACCTTGTCTTGAATCCATCAATAGCTTAGACCTAGGTGTGTGGTGACATGTATTGTACAATATGAGGAGGAAATTATAGTCTTAGAAAAGCTTTCCACTTCCACTGACTCACCCAATGATGCACAGCTCACTGCTGGTGATAGGCTTTAGGCACGAGAGTATTGGCTATCTCTCTTGTTTGCTCAATAGGCCAATTTGGAAGTTGATCAAATATTTTGGTAGTCTACAGTCAGATTAGAGTCTGCTCTTTTAAGAAGGAGCCATTTGCTTTCCAACCTGTGTTTTCCTGGGGATTGTATTCAAAATACTGCAAATGGCTTGTTCTAGCTGCATGCTGTTAACTGACGGATTTTCAGGGCGATCCCGGGCTATATACCTTGTGATTGGGCTACATAAACACAATCCACAGCTAGGCCATTTTTTAAAGGAGTCCTCTGTGGCTAAATTATAGGCTTACCCCTGGAGTATTGTTCTGAATTATTTGATTTCTGTCTGAACAGCCAGCAGTAATTATATACCATTGGCAAAAAAAAATTGGTGAATCAGAGTTGCTGCATCTCCTCCAACACCCTTACCGATTCTATAAGGAAATAAATAATGAAGAGCAATGCAGGAGAGATGAGAGTTGCAGGCTCATGTCTATCAGAGCAGAGAGAAGTAGAGAGACCATAGAAAGTGAATCTCATTCTAGTTCTGAGAGAGATACAGGTGCACTTCTCTCTCTCACCACAATAACTGTCACGCGTTGGTCTCAAACATAGGCTATAATGCGCTAACCATAAACTCGGGCCGACCTAACACTAATTCATTCTTGAATAAATTCTTAGAATATCAGGTGCGAGCTGAAAATCTACGTTTTCACATTACGTATTTTTTTAGAGGGCAGGAGAATTACTTTGATCGCTCTTATTAAAAAAAAAATGTTTTCATCATGTAGAGGTACCAGATCAGCCAAATAGGTTCTGAGTGAAACAGTCCACAACTGAGAGGTGTTTAATTTGAGCCGGATCCTGCTGCTTATTAACACTGCTTATTCAATAGGTGCAAACACATGCAGTGGCGTCAGTTCAGCTAAACCTGGGGAATGGCAAAATGGGGGGGGGGGGGGGGGGGTTGGAAGTTGACGCTCATTTACTGCATTTCAACACAATTTATAAACTCTAAAATGTTATTTGGAAAACAGCAAAAACAAAAACAAATGACCCAGGGAATTAATTATCACTGCAAATGATCAATGATAAATTGATGTTCACTGATCATGAAAAGCATGCAGTGTACTTGTTGTATAACTCTGATGATAGAGCTAAATGTGCATGGAATAATCAAACATTTGTAAGTCTGACTATGCTCTTTAAGAGGTGATGATTTTACAACCAAATAATTAGCATTTATATAACAATCCCTTTAAAACAGCATGCAGTTGTCATTGGTTTTAGTGGAGCTGTGGGCCTCCTTGCCAACCAGCAGGTTAAATCAAGCACTGTACACCTTATTGTGATGTTTTATTGAAAGCGACCTATACAATGTCAAACACTGTATTATATACTCAATCTCATCATAAATTGACTTAAACCTTGTGGAACAGCACATACAGTGCAATGTGAAATAGATGCATAATGCACGCTATCAAGTCACAACAAGGCCGACATCCATAGTTTGGAGAAGATATATTTTCACCATAAAATTGCACCTTTATATTTAAAGGATTTCATGCATCTAGAATCGCATTTCGCAACCACTCTTAGCAAAACACACAGTTCTGAACAATGCGAGCCTGAGCGTGAAGGCCTAATCAGAGACGTTTCTTCTCCATTTGCACAGGAAAAATGTGGCCTTTTATAAACACATTTCATGCAATTCTACTACATTTTATACGACTGAAGACATAAGCAAATTTTTTTTTAAACGAAACACATTAGTAGCCTATTCTGCTGACACTGACAACAGATCATTAAAAATGACCTTGCCTTGAATGCCTCTAATCCGGCCTGCAAGAAAAGGGAGACACAAATTGTACAATATGATGTCCATCTAGCCTGAAGGAGGAAATTATTGTCCCCAAACAACTTTCTAGTGGTACTGATCCAATGATAAAAACAGTGAATATGCTCGTGCTCACCGAGGATATGGCCTCCGCTAGTGCCAATAACATAAACTACTGTTCGCTCAATTGGTAGAGACAGATTAGTCTTTTAATGTGTTCTCTTTTCAGCAATAGCCATTTTCTTTCTGAACTATGTATTTCTTATGATTGTATTTAAAAATAACGCGATAGGCCTAGGCCTATATATCAGCTTTTCACTGAGTGCCACAACTCAACTCAACAATAAGCAATTTGTTAGGCTGTTTGTCTTGCCACGTGCACTGCTCAAATGACAGGCTTAAAACAATCTACAGCCCATTTTTTAAATAAGATGATTCTCTCTGACCAAATCATGCTCTCTGGTGTTGTATTTTGAAAGATTTTATTATGTCTGTTTTATGAGTAATTATATCGATAATTATGCCAACATCAATTTGGAAGCAACCGGTGCATAAAACAGATGGTGGCAAGGCTTAAATGGCCGAGTTCAAATGCGACATCAAATTCAAAGAAATGGCTGACCAGCAAAGGAAACTGTCTGGCACTGTCTCTGCTTTCTTAAAGTGAGAGAAAGGCACACATGCTGGCAGCTTCTCCCCTAGCAATGATCCGCATGGTCTGAAAGCCAGCCAGGCAATATGCTAAACATCCCTTGTATTTTAATCGGAATTAGAATGATTTTAGTCCACTTTTTTGTAGCCTACTTTTACATGTTTAACGCGATACCCACTACTCTACCCGCGAACTGCGCCGTTCTTTGATATCTACATTGCGCGCGAGGTTGATGGAAACTCTACATTTTCACTTTGTCACACTAGCCTAGGGTTGACAAATCAGAAGTCTTTGCTGTACGATTGGGCCAATGGCCAAATAACAAGTATCCTGCTCCCGACTCAATGTACAGAACATAGAACACGTAGTTCAGGAGTGACATTCCACAGATTCTAAATAGATGTTGAACTGAAACCCAACTCCTATTTACAATTCCCTATTGACCATTAGTACCATATTTAGTTTAGTACTCTCGTCCTCTCAAACTCTCAAACTGCGTTGTGTATTTATCTTCAAAATATTCTTATACATGTATTTCAATCGCTGTGTTAAAATATACATAACACTACATTTACATTACACTTTAGTCATTTAGCAGATGCTCCGATCACATATTACTACATTACATAATACAGTAAATAATACAATGCAAAATACAATACAAAATATGAAAATCTCTGTGTCTCTCACAGTACCCGTAGTGCTGTAAGTTCTTTTTTCTTCTTCTGGTTTTTGAATCTGTTTTTGGTACATGAGGTGGCTAAGAGTTCCCTGCAGTCATTACTCTAATACTCTGTTCTGAACCTGGGGACTGCGAAAATAACTCTGGTTGCATCTCTTGTGTGGTACCAATGAGAGTTTGAACTGTCTGCCAACTGCTTGGTACCTTCAATATATCAACACCTCGCGCAAAGACCAATAGTGATGCAGTTAATCTCTCCTCAACTTTGAGCCAGGGGAGACTGACATGCATGTTGTTGACATTAATTCTCTGTGTACATCTAAGTACAATATGTGCTGCTCTGTTGTGGACCAACTGCAATTGACCTTTGTCCTTCTTTGCTGCACATGACCACACAACTGGTCAGTAATCCAGGTTCAACAAAACTAGGGCCTATAGGACCTGTCTGGTTGAGATGTGAAGAAAGCAGAGCAATGTCTTATCATTGACAGACCTCTTTCCCCTTTTAAGCAACCATTGAGTCTATATGTTTTGACCATGACAGCTTGCTATCTAGGGATTCATTTTTTATTTAACTATGCAAGTCAGTTAAGAACAAATTCTTATTTACAATGACGGCCTAAACCAGCCAAACCCAGACAGCGCTGGGCCAATTGTGTGCTGTCCTATGTGACTCCCAATCACAGCGGATTTTGATACAGCCTGGATTCGAACCTGGGTGTCTGTAGTGATACCTGTAGCACCGATATGCCTTAGACCACTGCACCACTCGGGAGCCATGACCAATATGACCAATATACACTGCTCAAAAAAAGAAAGGGAACACTAAAATAACACATCCTAGATCTGAATGAATGAAATATTCTTATTAAATACTTTTTTCTTTACATAGTTGAATGTGCTGACAACAAAATCACACAAAATGTATCAATGGAAATCAAATTTATCAACCCATGGAGGTCTGGATTTGGAGTCACACTCAAAATTAAAGTGGAAAACCACACTACAGGCTGATCCAACTTTGATGTAATGTCCTTAAAACAAAATGAGGCTCAGTAGTGTGTGTGGCCTCCACGTGCCTGAATGACCTCCCTACAATGCCTGGGCATGCTCCTGATGAGGTGGCGGATAGTCTCCTGAGGGATCTCCTCCCAGACCTAGACTAAAGCATCCGCCAACTCCTGGACAGTCTGTGGTGCAACGTGGCATTGGTGGATGGAGCGAGACATGATGCCCAGATGTGCTCAATTGGATTCAGGTCTGGGGAACTGGCGGCCACATGAGGTCTAGCATTGTCTTGCATTAGGAGGAACCAACCGCACCAGCATATGGTCTCATAAGGGGTCTGAGGATCTCATCTCGGTACCTAATGGCAGTCAGGCTACCTCTGGCGAGCACATGGAGGGCTGTGCGGCCCCCCCAAAGAAATGCCACCCCACACCATGACTGACCCACCGCCAAACCGGTCATGCTGGAGGATGTTGCAGGCAGCAGAATGAAATTGAAATTCAATTTTGATGTTGTGCACTATTATCAGTTTCTATTTGGTTGATTTTGCCCATTCATTGTCACATTACTGCCCTGGGACCAAAAAGCATAATCAGTGCTCGAACTTCCCGTTGCGCTGGTCTGGAGCAATGAAGCAGTGACGCAGGGTACTGTACTAAACCACAAATTACCTCTAAGTCCCGCAGCATAATCTCAAAACTTTTAGTTGAGCAACCACTGTATAGGATGTTTAGGGTTGAGTGAGTGATTTGTCCCAAAAACAAGGCTTTTAGTTTTGGAGATATTTAGCACCAGCCTATTGCTAGTTACCCACTAAAATATTTACTGGAACTCTATGTTAAGGGTGGCAGTAATTTATTTTTACTGTCGTAGCAAACGTGTATACTGTTGAGTTGTCAGCATACATAAACAAGCAGGCTATATTTAAGGTCAGTGAAAGGTCATTATTAAAAACAGAAAAAAATAATGGACCTAGCCGGCTGCCCTGTGGTACACCATACTCAAACGGATTTGCATTAGAGAGAGTTCCATTTTTAAAAATTATATAGGTAACGCTCAATCCATGATAGGGCTGTAAATGAATAACACCTACGTTTTTTCAGCAATAGGTTATGGTCAATGATATCAAAATCTGCACCGAAGTTTACCCAACAGCTGCCACAATCTTCTTATTTTCAATTTCTTTCAGCCAATCATTAGTAATTTGTGTCAGTGTTGAGTGCCCTTCCCTATAAGCATGCTGAAAGTCTGTTGTTTATCTGTTTTCTGTCAAATAAAATAGTATTTTTTTTTTTTATAGTTTGCATCAACACCAGTAACATGCTGATTGTTTGAACCATTAATGGGTGTTTTTCTATTCTTGAGCAGTGGAATTACCTTTTCCTCTCTCCAGGCCTAAGGGCACACAACGTCTGCTAGGCTTAGTTGAAGATGAGGCAAATAGGATTTGTAATGTATTCTGCTACCAACCTCAGTAATTACCATCCAGGTTGTTGGAATCAGGTAAATAGTCATGATTACACTAACTACAGTGCTTGTCTCATTATTTGGTCCGTTATGCATGAATATGAAGGCTCAGTGTCTGTTGTTTGCATGTCATGCTTAAGTTTGTAAATATTGTCAACAAAAAAGCTATTTAACCTCTATGGGATATGTGGGATGCTAGCGTCCCACCTGGCCAAAAGCCAGGGAAAATGCAGAGCGCCAAATTCAAATTAATTACTATAAATATCAAACTTTCATTAAATCAGACATGCAAGATAGCAAATTAAAGCTACACTTGTTGTGAATCCAGCCAACATGTCAGATTTCAAAAAGGCTTTCTGGCAAAAGCAAACGATGCGATTATCTGAGGATAGCACTTCCGTAAACAAAGAGAGAAACCATATTTTAACCCTGCAGGCGCGACACAAAACGCAGAAATAAAAATATAATTCATGCCTTTGACGAGCTTCTTTTGTTGGCACTCCAATATGTCCCATAAACATCACAAAAATTGTCATTTTGTTAGATTAATTCCGTCGATATATATATCCAAAATGTAAATTTATTTGGCACGTTTGATCCAGAAAACACCAGTTCCAACTTGCGCAACGTGACTACAAAATATCGCAAAAGTTACCTGTAAACTTTGCCAAAACATTTCAAACTACTTTTGTAATACAACTTTAGGTATTTTTTAACGTAAATAATCAATAAAATTGAAGATGGGATGATCTGTGTTCAATACAGGAGGAAAACAAACTGTAGCTAGCTTTCTGGTCACGGACCTCTATCTAACAGTACACTTCAAGTGACCCTCGTTCAAGATGGCCGTACTTCTCCCTTACACAAAGGACAAACCTCAACCAATTTCTAAAGACTGTTGACATCCAGTGGAAGCAATAGGAACTGCAAGAAGGTCCCTTAGAAATCTGGATTCCCAATGAACACCCACTGAAAAGAGAGTGACCTCAAAAAAAAGAAATCTGAATGGTTTGTCCTCTGGGTTTCGCCTGCTAAATAAGTTCTGTTATACTCACAGACATAAATAAACAGTTTTAGAAACTTCAGAGTGTTTTCTATCCAAATCTACTAATAATATGCATATCTTATCTTGGGGATGAGTTGCAGGCAGTTGAATTAGGGCAAGCATTTCACCCGGATGTGAAAATACTGCCCCCTGTCACCAAGAAGTTAAGTGGTATCAAAGGGCTTTGTGATGAACAAGCCATCTGCCTCAATTAAGCATTCTTTATATAATTAATCTTTGTTCCATATTACAGTATAGTTTCTTTCTTCTTTATGTTTAGCTTAGTTAAATGCTTTCTCAATTTACTGAATGTTTGCCAATCTGCTATGTTGTCAGACTTATTTGCTCTTCCCTTTGCCTCATCCCTCTCAGCCATACAGTTTGGGGAGTTGGCAATTCTAATAGTCAGTTTCCTGATGGGTGTATGCCTATCAGTAACCGGAAGAAGCAATTTCATAAATGCAGCATCAGGTTGTCCCTCATTACACACATCAAACCAACAAAAAAAGCTCTTGTACACTCAGAAAATAAGGAACTATCTAGAACCTAAAATTGTTCTTCGGCTGTCCCCATAGGATAACCCTTTGAAGAACCCTTTTTGGTTCCAGGTAAAACTCTTTTGAGTTTCAAGTAGAACCCTTTACACAGAGGATTCTTCATGGAACCCAAAAGAGTTCTCCCTGGAACCAAAATGGGTTCTCCTATGGCGACAGCTGAAGAACCCTTTTCATCACTTACACCCAATTTTAGTCCCAGTTGTCACGATTGCTGTCATCGTGGAAATGACCGGACCAAGGTGCAGTATGGTGAGCGTACATTTCTTTTATTGATAAATGTTGCCAACAAGACAAAGAACAAGGAAACGACCGTGATGCTTACTTAAGCTATAATGCCACTAACAAAGACAACTACCCATCAATACAAAAGGAAAAAAGGCTGCCTAAGTATTATTCCCAATCAGAGACAACGATAGACAGCTGTCCCTGATTGAGAACCATACCCGGCCAACACATAGAAACAAAGAACATAGAGTTTCCCACCCGAGTCACATCCTGACCAACCAAACATAGAGAATAAAAAGATCTCTACGGTCAGGGCGTGACACCAGTCTACATATGGCTGTTGTATTCTGATCACTAGATCCGATGGGTGTGGATACTGCTTCAGAGCAGATTTCTGCCAAATGAGTAAATATGTGGATAATACACGTGTAGGATTTAGTTCCTCTTCTGTTTGTAATTACATTGGTAGGTTGACAGACAACCTGAACAAAATTGCAGGCTTCGGTTACAGCTTGAAGCTTATTTTTGAGTGGACAGCTTGAAGACAACCAGTCAATATTTAGGTCACCCAGAAAATATAACTCTCTGTTGATATCGCATGCATTATCGAGCATTTCACAAATATAGTCCAAATACTGATTTTTTGCACTCTGTGGTTTATTGCATCTTCCTAAGAAAATAAGCTTTAGGTGAGGAAAATGAACCTGTAGCCATATTACTTCCACATCATCTCAGCCTAACAGGAATATTTGACTCGTTTCAGGAAACTAGACATATTTCATGTGTCACTACTTACCAGTAGAGCCATTTGAGCCTAGTTGGTTTAGCCACAGAAAAAGTAATCAACCTTCCCGCTAGCCAGTATTGGCTGAGATAATGAGTGGGTTGGATTTGCCGAGAGATGAGTTTGGATTGGTCAGCCATGTAGCACACTTCTGTCTATAACGTGAGCTGGTCAGTATGTGTAGGTAATTATTTCTTATGCTGCTTTTTTGGCAGACATCACGTAGTAGAACTGCGTAGTAGAAGTTTTGCTCTCCACTTTCTGGAGGACAGCGTTTTGAAATCAGCGGAATTAGAGTTCCAACATTTGATTGCAAATATGCAGACAGATTCGAAAAGAGAACACATAGAAGGCTGTTGTATTACATCTTCAAACTAAGGGCAACCATGGCATCTGTGACAGAGAGGGAGAAGCGTCCATTCATGTATAGTAAGATAGTCTAGTTAGCTACATTTTCAGATATTACACAGCGACAGGTAGCCTAGTGGTTAGAGCATTTGGCCAAACCTGTTGTTCTGTCCCTGAGCAAGGCAGTTAACCCACTTTTCCCCGGGCGCTGAAGACATGGATGTTGATTATGGAAGCCCCCCCCCCCGCCGCACCTCTCTGATTCAGGGGGGTTGAGTTAAATACTCAAAACACATTTCAGTTGAATGCATTCAGTTGTACAACTTTCTAATTTTGTCAGAAAATTGTTTTCATTCCAATTAAAGTGTACTGTTAGCTAGCTAATGTTAGTTGGCTGGGTTGCTAGCTAACATTACTGTGGTGTATTAGCGACACTTAGTGGTGCAATACCAGCGGAGCACGAGGAGTCACAGGAGGAGCAGAGGAAGGCTATGCTTGAGTCAAGTCGATACATTACAACTGGCGACGAAGATATGGAAATAAAATAAACCTTATCCACTCAAGAAGCTGGGTTAGCGCAGGAAAAGTGAATTTGTAAAGGGACTTTTCATGAAAACCTAGCCGTTCAGTTAACACAGCTAACCAGCAAACAAGTGTGCTAGGTAACAAAAGAAGCTAAGAATAATGGCACTGAGTTTACCTTCTCTCTCACCATTTGATCTGCATTCCGACCCAGCCAGTGTTGGTTTGCGATGGGCGAAATGTATTAATAGTTTCAAACTGTTCATCACTGCTTCAGGAGTCAACGATGCAGCACGAACACGAGCTCTTTTATTGCACTTGGGAGGTTAGGATGTGCAGGATATATTCACCACATTAGATGGCGCGGGGGAAGACAAGGACTACGAGATCGCGTTGACTAAGCTAAACGAGTACTTCACTACACAAAAAAACATTCCCTACGAGAGACATTTGTTTAGGCAAGCTGAACAAGCGCAGGGGGAAATCAGTGGACACGTTTGTGAGGAAACTGAAACAGTTGGCTGCTACATGTGATTGTGGAGATTTCAAAGACGATTTCATAAGGGACCAAGTGATTGTCAAGTGTCACTCAAATGTGTTGCGCAAACGTTTTCTGTGCGAGAGGGACCTCACTCTCACCACTCTAATGGATATAGCTATAAAAGCAAGCCATCTAATGATGACCAAACTGTTAAATGCTTCAGATGTGGTCAGGAGGGCCATACTGGGCGGGTATGTTCCATCACACAAGGTAAACTATGCAGAAAATGTGGCAAAGATGGACATTTCTCCAAAATGTGCAGCACAAAGATAAAACTGATTGTATCAAGTCAAGTCACAAACACACCTGCTATACAAAATGATAAAACAGACACATGTGAATTCCAACTGACGGAGATGGAGTTCTTGGGCCACGTTCCCTCGAAGAACGGCAGTACAGTAAAAGGTGGAAGCGGTGCAGAACACACGCAGACCGACAAACGCTACTGAAGTAAGGAGTTTCTTTGGACTAGTAAACTACTGTGGCAGATTTATCTGGCAACCACATCCGGAGCGCTGAGAAGACTCACAGAGCATCATGCAACATTCTTTTGTGAAACGGTGGATACAACCACAGTTAGGACAATGGACTACAAGTGACAGAGACACAAACCGGGCAGAGCCTGATACACTGCCAAGACAAGTGCCTGCACCTGACAAGGCCATTCAACTACAGCCTTGACCCCAAAGACTCAAGACAACAAGTTGTGCGTCTGAAGGGCTATGTTAGATAGACATGTTGCCAAAATGGAGCAGAATAATCTCCGTTACAGTCTCAATGTCAGGGCAGTCTACCCCAGAAAAGTTCTGGCAAGAATTCTTGTCAAATAAACATAGCTAACAAAAGAGTTCCAGCAATGTAACCAGAGTTGTTGTTGGTAGTTTAAAGAAAGTAAACATTACAGTATGTTGTTGTTGGAAAATATGTTAATACTGACTACAAGAGATATTTTATTTTGAGTACTAGACAATGTTTTGCTATGTTATAATGCATAGATCTGCAGTTTACAATGGTTAGTCAAACATCTAAGAAGACGAGGGATGTATAGTGTATTAGCGACACCTAGTGTTGCAATACCAGCAGGGCACGAGAAGTCACGAGAGAAACAGAGGGAGGCTATGCTTGAGAGACCAGGAATAAAGTACAAGTCAATGATTCCCGAGTCTGAGTCAAGTCGATACATTACGTGCATTATCTGTGTAGCAATAGTATTTGTATCTCAGAGCCATTTGCATTACTAGTTGTAGCCTAATGTTAGCTAGCTAACATTGAACCTGGTTGGTTAGCTACCTGAATATTCATGCAGGGTAGTAACGTTATGAGTTGGGATTATGGTTAATTGTTTAGCTAGCTAGCTACATGTCTAAACAAAAGACTCCACTATACAATTAACCATTTCAATAGAATGTCCATGATGTCACTGTGACAACTGTCAATTGACATATCTGGTATATTCGCTCTAGCTATATACTCCGATTTCAGAGCACTATCGTCTGAGAGTGCAGAATAACTGACGAATTTACGAACGCTCAACACCTGTTGAATATGTCCAGGGTCAGTAACTCAATTAAATTGTTGTCAGCAGCACAGTTTCAGTCACTCTGAATGACATAAAAACAGCCAACCAGCTCTCATTTGTGTCTGGAACTAGCTAGCCAACATTAGCCAGTTAGCTTGGGTGCTTGACTGTTGTTAGGTCAGAACACTCGGATTAACCCTATTCCTCGGCCAGAGCATCCGGTATGTGCTCTGAAGGCTCCAAGAGCGAAACACTCCGAATTTACAAACGGACAATCTGACAACGCTCTGAGTTTACGAACGTCCAGAGCACACTCTGGCACTCCATATTGAATTTATGAAGACACCCGTAGTGTAAACCAGTCTTTAGTCTTTAAATCTTTGGTTGTATAGTACACGGCCTCACATGTGAATCCTTAAAGCGATGGGTTTAGAGGGTGTGAACGATGCTGAATGGGTGTAGACAAAGAAGAGCTCCCCAGTAGGTGTATAAAAATATTCAAGGGCCATTTTCTAAAAAGTGAGGTTACAAGGTTATCAACTTTCAAAGAATAATTACTTTCCCATTGTTCCTCAACTGTAGTGTATGATATACCATTTTGTAGCTCTCTCTACTTTTCTCCAATGTAAAAAACACCATTTCAAATGTTTCTACATAGGACCAAATCGATCCGGTCGGTCACATATGACTCTGGCCACATAGCAACACCTCCTTCATTTGCATTCCTATCTTTCCTGTATATGCTATAACCATGTATAGCTGCTACTGCATCGTCAAAGGAATTATCTAATTGTGTTTCAGAGATGGCCAGAATATGAATGTTTTCTGATGTTAGTAAGTTTTCAATTTCATG
Organism: Oncorhynchus kisutch; assembly: GCF_002021735.2. Lineage (NCBI taxonomy): Eukaryota > Metazoa > Chordata > Actinopteri > Salmoniformes > Salmonidae > Oncorhynchus > Oncorhynchus kisutch. The sequence goes on from NC_034182.2 coordinate 26,995,985, forward strand.
AATTTCATTATTAAGTAGATAATAATAATTTTGTGCAAATAAAACGAGTTAGTCAGACCCATTGGGCTAAAGATGAACCAGCCCGCCCATCTGGCATTTGCACGAAATGCCAGACGGCCAGTCTGCCCCTGGGTCCTGCCAACTGTAAGAGTTCCTAAGTTTAGTGATCAACTTGGTGCAGTCAGAAGAGTGCCCCCTAATTGTTAACTACCACTAACTCCAGCCAATACTTACCCACTCTAGGGGGTCTCCCGACCAATACAATTATTAGATCCAATGCAATTCATCATCATTGAGAAAACAGATTCAGATTTGGAATATATGCTCTCATACTCTCTTTTTTTCAAAGGTTATTACTTTAAAATGGATGAAATATGTTTGACCAGCTGGTCTACTGAAATAAATGTTATACATTTTGAGAATTTACAATTGTATATTTTGAGAACCTCTATGATTGATAAACATCAGTCTACAATTAAAATATCTTACCCATTCTCTCTCTCAACCCAACTATTAAATTGTGGTGTATGCAGCTGTTTGGTTGTCACACTATGTCCCGCCCATTATCAGAAATTACATTCGTCTCCCTTATTTGAAAATTCAGTCCTTCCTTAATGGTATCTCAATGCAGACCTACACACAGAATGGCGCGTATATATGTATCAGCTCTGGTCCTCTACGGCTTCAGTTTCTCTATCTTCAGTTCAGATTTTAATAGATTTGGTCATTCAAATAGTTGTGACTGTGTCTAGGTGTGTATGTAGTATATGTGTGCAAAAATGATTTTGTGTGTGAACAATAGCTTTTTATTAAATCACACCAGATATACTGTACATTCCATGAGAATTACACGGAAAGTTATGTTTCTAAATCTGTTTTCTCTCCTTCAGGTTTGACCCCTGTCATGTTGGTCTCTCCGCCACTCTCAGTGGTGGTCCATCCTGGGGATAATGTCACCCTACAGTGCACTGATGTCCTTAAAGGACCAGGACACGTTGCCTGGTTCAAACAAGTCAACGTCTCAGAGCCTCTGTGCATCGCATCTATGTACAGCTCTCAGCCGTATGTCAAGCATCACAATGGTTTTCAGCCCAGCCATATGGAAATGTTCATCAGCAATAGAACAATCGACCTCAAAATCACAGAGGTGGATGTAGCTGATTCTGGTCTGTACTGCTGTGGAATGTACAATCAGTACTTCATCTTCACCAACATGACTGTCCTGGTGGTTCAAGGTAATCTTTTCAATTATTTCTCAGCTGTGACTACTGGATGCAATGAAATGTTGTGCTATAGGGATGCACATAAAAGAGTTGGAAACAAGTTAGCGTTCAATCAACTTTTATGTAGCTGGAATATTAAACTCTATTAAACTCTCCTATTCATCCAAAAGGTTACAAGGATTCTGACAAAGAGCCAGAGCAATGTCCTGAAGGTATGCTTAGTCTGTTATTGTATGGTGAAAATCATTTAAAACATCAATTTCAACCCATATCTTGGATCTGAGCTAGTAATTGTTAGATTAATGGGGTCTAGTTTATCTATTGGTCTGGTAGGACAGGATGATGATGGAACCATGTACCTCCTTACCCTGGTTGTGATCCTGGGTGTTGTGACTGCTGTTCTACTGATAATCATCCTCATCCTGGTCCTCAAGATCAGACGAGACACAAACAGACACAACACAGGTAGAAGCCGATTTCATGATAATATGCGACCTGTGAACTACACTTCAAATGTGAACGTTTTCCCATTATATACTGCACACTGACAATCAGAAGAGACAGTGTGCTCACTAGAATGGAATGATCCATTAATCCGTTCTCTCGTCTCTCTTTTATATCATATTCAGGACCTGATTCTCAAAGACAACCACAAAATGATCAGGTAAATACTGTATCGTTAAATACTCTATTTTCAATGACATTATTTTGTAAGCAATTCAGAAACAGAAAATTACAACTGTAGCCTATTTCATGATGTTTGCAAATCTACAGAACCAAGATCCAGATGCATTGAATTATGCCACCCTGAATTTCACCTCCAAGAAGAGGAAGATGGAGAGGAGAAGAGAGAAGGAGCTGGACCCCCATGTAGTGTATGCTGCTACAAGATGACAAAGTGGAGGAGGATGGAAGTTTGGTTGGCCATATCTTTGAATACATTGATTTGCCATATCTTTGAATACAAGTTTAAATCTTGCTACATTGAATATGTGTAGTTGTATTAAATGGATTGATGGATTTAAATGTAAATCAATCAATCTCTGCAGTGTACGTTTGTTAGTTGTCCCTCGGGGCTACTGTAGACCTCTCCAACTAAGTTAGGCCACACAGCTCCGTAGTACAGGAGGATAGAAGATGAGAAAATTGTTTGGCCGTATCTTTGAATACATTGATTTGCCATATCTTTGAATACAAGTTTAAATCTTGCTATATTGTATGTGTAGGTAAATTAAATGTTTTGAAACGTAAATCAGAAAATAACTCTGGAGTGTTTGTGAGTCGTACCTCAGGGCCACTGTAGCCTTCTCCAACGCAGTTAGGTCACACAGCTCAGTGGTACAGGGTGTGGTTAGAGAGGAGTTAGAAGTCAAAACACAACTGTTTAATAGTCACAGGGGAATAGTTGCCTCTTTTAGCCTCTCTTAACTTAGATCTCTGTTGTGTGTGTTAGTGAATTGGTATTTTTTTATAGGGTGACCCTGAGGTCCAAAGTACCCAGCAGTAGACAATTGCATTGTATTGATCACTTATAAAGACAAATGAAGAGTTAAACCAAAATTGCCTTTGTCATTGGTTTTCACCCTATATTATTTCCTGTCTTGGTTTTGCACTGATCACAGCCCCTTATTCTCAGAATATGATGGGGGGTCTTAGGTAGAGGAGGGGCCAGTGAGCAGCTCATGAGACCTGCTACGGTGAATATCCCTGGGCCTATCATCATAGACTCTTTCTCTCTCAGTATGTCTCACCAGATTTACAATCCAATTGCCAACACAACAGCATGGTTGGTTGGTGAAGCATTTAATTGTTGAATCCCTTTTTATAACGGGCAAAATATTTAAGTGTCTAAATGCGGGGGTGAAATCCAGTGGAAATGTTTTTGGGGGATTCAGTTCATTTGCATGGCAAAGAGGGACTTTGCAATTAATTGCAATTCATCTGATCACTCTTCATAACATTCTGGTGTATATGCAAATTGCCATCATACAAACTGAGGCAGCAGACTTTGTGAAAATTAATATTTGTGTCATTCTCAAACTTTTGGCCACGACTGTTTGCATGGCATGGCTGTATGCTCAATTCTATACCCCTGTCAGCAACGGATGTGGTTGAAATAATCAAATCCACAAATTTGAAGGCGTGTCCACATTCCTTTGTAAATACAGTGCGTTTGGAAAGTATTCAGACCCCTTGACTTTTTCCACATTTTGTTTTGTTAAAGACTTATTCTACAATGGATCTAAAAAAAAATTGTCAATCTACACACAATACCCTATACTGACAATGCAAAAACTGTTCAAAAAAATAATTATAGCAAATTTATTACAAATAAAAAACTTTGTCTTTGTGTAAGGCACATACTCTATTTCTTCAAGTCACCTCTCCATGGAAACGTTTTGTCCTCTTTCAGATGTGTCGATATCATGCCACTCACACCAACCTACATGCAGGGAACCAGTTTATAGGTACTTGCGGTCTGCAAGATGGGGCCGTATCCATGCTTTCGTCAGGTCTGCTGGCCTTGTACACACGGGACTCTGCAACCTGCTCTCTTTGTCTCATTGTTGTTTTCAGAAGGATGTCTACTTGGTGTAAGACTTTTTTTCTTACAATCTTTACTTGTTGTTAATGTTGCCACTGAGAGTTTGCAGCCATGAAGTTACTTGGATATGTGTCTATTATCTGATCTGAAATCATTTCCAAACCACAAGGAACTGCTAATGAACTCTATTTGAACCCCCTGGGTTAACCGTCTCATGTGTGATACAGCACCGTCTATTCTAGATCGTAGAGGCCAGGGGGGAGGGACCTGTTTGTAATGATGTCATGGGAGAATTTTCAGTACTTTCTCAATCAGACAGTTTTTGTGAAGCGCAAAGACTACTGCCGAGTCCTCTGTAAGACAACCAAAAGAGGAGGAACCTCCTTCTGATAGATTGCCTCCTATGAGAACAACATTAACCAGAGAGTGAAACAGAGTAAATAACATGTCATGTAGTGGTTGGCTGAAGCTTTCAATAAGACACGCACTCTCGGGTGTTACACTTCAGTTATTGGATGTTTCAGTGAATCATAGGCAATCAGACTAACATACAATTTACTTGTTTTATCTTGTCATCTGATGTACTGGAACTGTTAAATTACTTGGTCAAAAGAGTATTTGTTAACTTAAGGGGCCCTTGATTTATTTTAACCTGTGCCCTGGAGACAAGATAGCTTAAATCACGTGCACCTAAATAAGTGACTGTTAGAACACAAATGGTAAACAAATTGAAAATACAATTTTCACACAGGTCTGGCCAGAGTGAATGTGAGAAATACAATTGACAATTACTTGCAAGACCATTCAGGAGTCAGGGTACAATACAAGACCAATAGACGTCTGAATGAGACGTCAACAAAAATGACGCGTCCAGTTTGACCAATCAACAATAACCCCATTGTTGAAGTGTTGTACACATGGTTAGACATTCTCCACTGAAGATGACACCTTCAAAGATGTCTATGATATTGTCTATGATATTTCTCGCCCTTAAACAAATGGGTAAGTCACATTTTTATATTTCTCTGCTTGTGTGATGTGTACAATGAAAAAATACATTGGGTATAAATATTACAGTCGATGTCAGGCAATCCACATTGAATGATTGCATTTTTAAGTATGTGATGGCTAATATACAGTTGAAGTCGGAAGTTTACATACACTTAGGTTGGAGTCATTAAAACTCGTTTTTCAACCACTCCACAAATTTCTTGTTAACAAACTATAGTTTCAGCAAGTCGGTTGGGACATCTACTTTGTGCATGACACAAGTCATTTTTCCAACAATTGTTTACAGATAGATCATTTCACTTCTAATTCACCGTATCACAATTCCAGTGGGTCAGAAGTTTACATTCACTAAGCTGACTGTGCCTTTAAGCAGCTTGGAAAAATTCCAGAAAATGATGTCATGGCTCAAGAAGCTTCTGATACGCTAATTGACATAATTTGAGTCAATTGGAGGTGTTTCTGTGGATGTATTTCAAGGCCTACCTTCAAACCCAGTGCCTCTTAACTTGACATCATGGGAAAATCAAAAGAAATCAGCCAAGACCTCAGAAAAACAATTGTAGACCTCCACAAGCCTGGTTCATCATTGGGAGCAATTTCCAAACGCCTGAAGGTACCACATTCATCTGTACAAACAATAGTACGCAAGTATAAACACCATGGTATCACACAGCTGCGTCCCTGCAGATCCAGGTTTGATCCCAGGCTGTGGCACAATTGTCCGCGTTAGGGGAGGGTTTGGCTGACCGGGTTGTCCTTGTCCCATCGTGCACTAGCCACTCCTGTGGTGAGCTGGGCGCACTGCACGCTGACACGGTCGCCAGGTCTACTGTGCTGGCGGGGTCGTGTTTCGGGGGATGCACGGCTATTGACCTTCGCCTCTCCCGAGTCAGTACGGAGTTGCAGCAATGGGAAAATACTGTAACTACCAATTGGGGAGGAAAAATTGTACCAAAAAAATACAATAAAAATATTATTTAAAAAAATAAGATTTAATTACATTATATTTATTTTCCAAAAGCAAGACAGTTCTACAGCAGTCCATGTCTAAATCTGTCCAGCCAAGAGACTCAGTGACTCTGAACTGTACAATACAAACTGAGACCTGTGAAGGAGAACACAGTGTATATTGGTTTAGAACACAGTGTATATTAGCTCAGGCGAATCCCATCCAGGAATAATTTCCTCCCATGGAGACAGGAGTGATCAGTGTGAGAACAGCCCAGAGGCTGGGTCCCCTACACAGAGCTGTGTTTACAACCTCCCCAAGAGGATGCTCAGCCTCTCTGATGCTGGGACTTACTACTGTGCTGTGGACTCATGTGGGGAGATACTGTTTGGGAATGGGACCAAGCTGGATGTTGAGTGTGGTCACTCTGATGATCCACAGATGAGAATCCTGGTCCTTCTCTCTGTCATAAGAACTGGAGGTCTCCTCTGCTGTCTGACCATCTTCATCATAATCTACACCACCAGGAAATATATCAATTTAAGACAAATGTTGATGGACTTTTTGCAGTAAATGTTGGAAATATCATCACAAAGTATTGAAAAGTAGTATTTATTGAGTCGTTTCATATGGCATTTCTTTAAATGAATGGCCTGTGACCTTGTTGATTAAATTGTACTTTTGAAATCCATGTATATGTTGCTTCTTTTAGCATTAAGAAATATATATTTTGACAACTGATACTGAATAAAATCGACTTGTTCCTTCTCTTGTGTTCTGAACATAAAGTATGTCAGTATGAATGTGTGCAGAGGGCTTCTGCAGACCCAACCTACTGATAAATGCTAAACCCACCCATGGATGTACCCACACAGCGAGATGTTCACAGGTACCTGCACTCTGTGGTTTGCTGTGAGCACAAAACAAGGCCGTCTCTATGCTTTGGACAGGCCTGCTGGCCTTTTACACACTCTGTGCCTCTATGTGGTTTTCAGCAGGATGTCTATGTGGTGTCACTGTTTTCTCTCATTCTTTCATTGTTGTTCACAACCATGACAATTAGCAACACAGTCCACATATGTACTGTATGTCATGTAGCCTGTATCTTGTCGCTTGCAAGATCATAGGTTTAATTAATTCAAACTACAGTCATTTGTTTACAGAGTTTAAAGTAGAAATTGTATCAATGTAGAGCGAAGAGGCCTAACCACGAGTTACACCCCTACTAAATGCTCAACTAGAAGGTTACCCTTGAGTTAGTACATGAATGACAGGGATAAGACTGACTTTCATTCTGGAGGTGTTTCCTCCACATACCCTCACAGTAATGCTCCACCCCTGTTCACCTTACAAATCAGTATATGTTCTATGTATAACAGTCCTCCTATAGGTCATGCTTGTAACTGTTGCATGGGGTGGGGCTAAATCTATCTAAGGCACACAACTGAGTTTAATAACATGAGGATACAGGTTTATGTATGTGTAATGTATGCTTGAAAATGTATTGCATGCATACCAGATAACATCATTTTAACCCACTTTAATAAGAGACATTCAAATATTCTATTTTCACACAGTATTGGACATATTTGATTCAGTTGGTGCCCACATAGCAAACAATATAATGTTAAAAAATAAATAAAAAGTCATTATCATCTAGACACCACAAAGTGTGTATGCTTCACCTACCCTCAATAAAATATCCTATACAATAAGCATTGGTTCGCTTTGCATGGATTATATGAGAGATTTTCACTTACGAAGACCATGGTTGGCTGAATAAGGTGTTAACAAAAATGACATGTTCAGTTTGACCAATCACCAATAACCCCATAGTTGAAGTGTTGTCTGCATTGGTGGACTTTTTCCACTCAAGACACACGTTGTGAAGAGGACATACTGGCACTTCTTGTAGATATGAGGAAGTTATATTTTTTTCCATAGATATTTTTTAGTGAGGTGAAGTGACTGTGTGGTGATAGAAGCCCTAGTGGATGACAGTCTCATTGCATGCATCACAAATTAGTCTCTTGATGTTGACCACAGTAGCTGTAGTGACAAAGAATAAGGGATGCCAAACTAAATTTGTAGAAAATCTATAAGGATAAGAATATAATACAATCTTTGTCTGATTCAGTCCAGCCTGTGACTCTGTACAATGCGAAGAAGATTGTCCTTTCAGAATAAGGCGTCAACAAAAATTATGCGTCCAGTTCGACCAATCACCTGTAACTCCATTGTTGAAGCGTTGTCTACATAGGTGGACTTTTTCCACCAAAAACAGGTTGTAAGGAGGATGACAACTTCAAAGAGGATCACACTGTGTCTGGTAATTCCACTTCTTGTAGAGATGGTTAAGTCCAACTTTTATTTATCTCTGCTTATGAGATGTTCGCCCTTGATTTGGATGCTTGAGATATCATATGTAATACTTTACAGATACTTTGAATATTCTATGTTGTATTTTGGGTATGTAACATAAAATACACTACACTACCAAAAAAATAAAGGGAACACTTAAACAACACAATGTAACTCCAAGTCAATCACACTTCTGTGAAATCAAACTGTCCACTTAGGAAGCAACACTGATTGACAATACATTTCACATGCTGTTGTGCAAATGGTATAGACAACAGGTGGAAATTATAGGCAATTAACAAGACACCCCCAATAAAGGAGTGGTTCTGCAGGTGGTGACCACAGACCACTTCTCAGTTCCTATGCTTCCTGGCTGATGTTTTGGTCACTTTTGAATGCTGGCGGTGCTTTTTTATTTTACCTTTATTTAACTAGGCAAGTCAGTTAATAACAAATTATTATTTTCAATGACGGCCTAGGAACGGTGGGTTACCTGCCTGTTCAGGGGCAGAACGAGGATTTCAGCTCAGGGATTTGAACTTGCAACCTTCTGGTTACTAGTCCAACACTCTAACCACTAGGCTACCCTGCCACTTTCACTCTAGTGGTAGCATGAGACAGAGTCTACAACCCACACAAGTGGCTCAGGTAGTGCAGCTCATCCAGGATGGCACATCAATGCGAGCTGTGGCAAGAAGGTTTGCTGTGTCTGTCAGCGTAGTGTCCAGAGCATGGAGGCGCTACCAGGAGACAGGCCTGTACATCAGGAGACGTGGAGGAGGCCGTAGGAGGGCAACAACCCAGCAGCAGGACCGCTACCTCCGCCTTTGTGCAAGGAGGAGCAGGAGGAGTACTGCCAGAGCCCTGCAAAATGACCTCCAGCAGGCCACAAATGTGCATGTGTCTGCTCAAACGGTCAGAAACAGACTCCATGAGGGTGGTATGAGGGCCCGATGTCCACAGGTGGGTGGGGGTTGTGTTTACAGTCCAACACCGTGCAGGACGTTTGGCATTTGCCAGAGAACACCAAGATTGGCAAATTCGCCACTGGCACCCTGTGCTCTTCACAGACCTCATCAGGAGCATGCCCAGGCGTTGTAGGGAGGTCAGACACACTACTGAGCCTCATTTTGACTTGTTTTAAGGACATTACATCAAAGTTGGATCAGCCTGTCATGTGCTTTTCCACTTTAATTTTGAGTGTGACTCCAAATCCAGACCTCCATGAGTTGATACATTTGATTTCCATTGATACTTTTTGTGTGATTTTGTTGTCAGCACATTCAACTATGTAAATAAAAAAGTATTCAATAAGAATATTTCATTCATTCAGATCTAGGATGTGTTATTTTAGTGTTCCCTTAATTTTTTTGAGCAGTGTATATTGTTCATGTTCCTTAAATAGATGTGGTAGCTGGTACTGAATCCTCATCCATACTTCAGGACTGTGGTCTCGTATCAGCCAACGTTGGAAACACAGTGATTGTGCACTGCTTCTATAACGGCCACATAGCCATGCATTTCTCCTGGTACAAGCAACCCTTGGGAGTTAAGCTTAAACTCTTCTCAACTGTCTAAGTTTGACAGGAACGCAACATTTTAACATCAGCTTAAGGATAACCCTCGGTTTTCAGTGGAAAATGGCCCAAAAAAGAATCACCTAAGGATCTCAGACATGCAGCTCTCTGATTCAAGCACATACTACTGTGGAAGCACTTATGTCAACAAGGTGGAGTTTGTAGAAGGAGCCATTCTCATAGTAAAATATTTTTTTTTGTAAAACTGAATTTACAGATATATGGTGTAAATATGAGGTAATACCTTAATCAGATGAGATGTTTATTTAAACAATGTTGAGTTTGAACACTTTCTACAGTAATATTATAGAGATTCAATGCATTTATCGATCTTGTCAGGATCAGGGTCCAGAAACATGACTGTACTCCAGCAGCCTGTGTCTGAGTCAGTCCAGCCAGGAGACTCTGTGACTCTGAACTGTACAATAAACACTGAGACCTGTGTAGGAGAACAGTGTCTATTGGTTCAGACATGGCTCAGCAGAATCGCGTCCAGGAATCCTTTACTCCCATGGAGACAGGAATGATTAGTGTGAGAAGAGCCCTGATGCTGAGTCTCCTATACAGAGCTGTGTCTACAACCTCCCCAAGAGGAACCTCCGCTTCTCTGATGCTGGGACTCACTACTGTGCAGTGGCCTCATGTGGGGAGATAATGTTTGGGAATGGAACCAAGCTGAACATTCAAGGTAAATAAAAATTAAATAAAAAATCACTAACAGACACAACAGAGTTCTAAGATAAGAGAGGCTAAAAGAGGCAACTACTCTGCGGCCATTAAACAATTGTATTTTGTCTTCTAACTCCTCATTTGTAACCACACCCTGTACCACTGAGCTGTGTGGCCTAACTGAGTTGGAGAGAGCTACAGTGGGCCTGAGGTACAGCTCACAAACATACACTGCAGAGACTAATTGATTTACATTTCAATAAATTTAATATATCTACACAGATAGAAAATAGCATGATTTAAACTTGAATTCTAAGATTTGGCAAATCAATATTTTCAAAGATATGGACAACCAATTTTCCTCTTCCATCCTCCTCCACTTTGTCATCTTGTAGCAGCATACACTACATGGGTGTCCAGCTCCTTATCTTCCTCTTCTTGGAGGTGAAATTCAGAGCGGCATAATTCAATGTATCTGGATCTTGGTTCTGTAGATTTGCCAACATGTTATTTTCACGATTGCTGAATTGCTTATATTTCAGTTTTTAATCATGCACTATTTACCTGTCCAGTATTACCTGATCATTTTGTGGTTGTCTTTGAGAATCAGGTCCTGAAAATGATATAAAATGAGACGAGAGAATGGATCATTCTTTTTAAATGTGCACACTTACTCCTCATGGGAAAAACATCCACATTTGAAGTGTAGTTCACAGATCCCATATTATCATGAAGTGGGTTCCTACCTGCGTTGTGTCTGTTTGCGTCTCGTCTGATCTTGAGGACCAGGATGAGGATGACTATAGGTAGAACAGCAGTCACAATACCCAGGATCACAACCAGGGGAAGGAGGTACATGGTTCCATCATTATGCTCTCCTACAATACAGGTAGTTCCATTACACTACCACCCATCACAACCAGTGGGAAAAGGTTCATTGATCAATCATCCTTTCCTATAAAAAAAATGTCATTTAGAATCACAAGTATAAAAACTATACACCATAATCAAACAATTATTAGCTCAGATTAAAGATATGGGTTAAAATTGATGTTTTAAATGATTTTCACCATACAATAACAGACTAAGCATACCTTCAGGACATTGCTCTGGCTCTTTGTCTGAATCTTTGTAACCTTTTGGATGAATAGGAGAGTTTAATATTCTGACTACAATAAAAGTTGATTGAACATTGCCTTGTTTCCAACCCTTTTATGTGCACACTTGTAGCACAAATTTTCCTAGCATTCAGTTGTCACAGCTGAGAAATCGTTTAAAAGATTACCTTGAACCATCAGGACAGTCATGTTGGTGAAGACGAAATAATGATTGTACATTCCACAGAAGTACAGACCAGAATCAGCTACATCCACCTCTGTGATTTTGAGGAAGAATATTCTATTCCCAAATAACATTTCCACATGGCTGGGCTGAAAACCATTGTGATGCTGGGCATATGGGTGAGAGCTGTACATCGACGCGATGCACAGAGGCTCTGAGACGTTGACTTGTTTGAACCAAGCAACGTGCCCTGGGACTTTAAGGACATCAGTGCACTGTAGGGTGACATTATCCCCAGGGTGGACCACCACTGAGAGTGGCGGAGAGACTGAGATGACAGGGGTCAAACCTGAAAGAGAGAGAGAACAGATTTATAAACACACATTTCTGTGAAATTATTACAGAATATACATCTGGTGTGATTTAATAAAAAGCAATTGTTCACATGCAAAATATTTTGCACACTCACACATATACTACACACACACACACACACACAAACAGTCCCGACTATTTGAAAGACCAAATCTATTAAAATCTGAACTGAAGATAGTAACTTACAGAAGCTGTAGAGGACCAGAGCTGGTACATATATTCGTGATGTGGAAGTAATATGACTACAGGTTCATCGTCCTCACCTAAAGCCTATTCTTGTAGGAAGTTTCTATAGACCACCGAGTGCTAAAAGTCCATATTTGGACTATATGTGTGAAATGCTCAATAATGTATGTAATATCAGAGGTATATTTTCTAGGTGACCTAAATATTGACTGGTTGTCATCAAACTGTCCTCTCAAAATGAAGCTTCAAGTTGTAACCGATGCCTGCAATGTGGTTCAGGTTATCAGTCAACCAACCAGGGTATTTACTAATGTGGCAGATATCTGCTCTAAAGCAGAATCCACACCCATCAGATGTTGTTATCATAATATAATAGCTACAGTGGGGTGAACAAGTATTTGATACACTGCCGATTTTGCAGGTTACCCCACTTAACAAAGCATGTAGAGGTCTGTAATTTTTATCATAGCTTCACTTCAACTGTGAGAGACGGAATCTAAAACAAAATCCAGAAAATCACATTGTATGATTTTTAAGTAATTCATTTGAATTTTATTGCATGACATAAATATTTGATCACCTACCAACCAGTAAGAATTCCGCCTCTCACAGACCTGTTCGTTTTTCTTTAAGAAGCCCTCCTGTTCTCCACTCATTACCTGTATTAACTGCACCTGTTTTAACTCGTTACCTGTATAAAAGACACCTGTCCACACACTCAATCAAACAGACTCCAACCTCTCCACAATGGCCAAGACTAGAGAGCTGTGTAAGGACATCAGGGATAAAATTGTCGACCTGCACAAGACTATATGTTGAAATTCCAAGATTCCAAAGTGTGGTACTAAAAATGTGTATAAGCGATCATACAAGAGGTTTTGAAATGATTACTATGTCTAAGATATTAAAAATATTTGCTGGTGTGATGTGTGTAATGAGGAACAACCTGATTCCACACTTGAAGCACTTGTAAAATTGCAACTTCCGGTTACTGATAGGCATGCACTCATCAAGAAATGGACTTTTAGAACTGCCAAATCCTCATGGATAGATGATGAATTGAAAAACTCTATGGCTTAAAGGGACGAGGCAAAGGGAATAGCAAATAATTCTGACAACATAGCAGATTGGAAAACATAGCAGATTCCCACTGGGAATGTGATGAAAGAAAAAAAAAGCTGAAATAAATCATTCTCAAAACACATGCAAGTCAGCATGGCATTGTCCTCCATTGTCCTCCAGCATGGCATTGTCCTCCAGAAAGTAGTCTCTCTACTTAAACCCAACTATTTTTAGGGAAGTAATGCTTTTGAGGGCTGTAGAAATACTTTTGCAATTGTCCAAAGCTACATATTTCCAAACATCTGCAGAAGCAAATATGATATATATATACAGAACAGCAAAGCCCCCAATCTTTTATAGACAGAATCCTGACATGACAGACCAAGCAGGACTCTCTCAGCCAATCATGACTAGCCAGGAAGGATAATTTATTTCTCTCTGTATAGCTCAGAGCTCATAACTGAACATCTTTATTCATATTAACAGATCCAATACAAGTTTTTAAATAAGGTTCACATGTTCAAGAAGGCATTTCTGCAACAACAACAAATATATATATATTTATTTATACAGTGCATTCGGAAAGTATTTACACCCCTTGATTTTTTCCAGATTTTGTTACTTTGCAGTCTTATGCTAAAATGGATTAAATTTAACATTTTCCTCATACCCCATATTGACAAAGTGAAAATAGTTTTTTAGAAATGTTAGCAAATTTGTTACAAATAAAAAACTGAAACAAGTTATATACATAAGTATTCAGACCCTTTGCTATGAGACTCAAAATTGAGCTCAGGTGCATCCTGTTTCCATTGATCATCCTTGAGATGTTTCTCCAACTTGATTGGATTCCACCTGTGGTAAATTCAATTGATTGGACATGATTTGGAAAGGTACACACCTGTCTATATAAGGTCACACAGTTGACAGTGCATGTCAGAGTAAAAATCAACCCATGAGGTTTAGGCACAGATCTGGGGAAGATTACCAACACATTTCAGCAGTATTGATGGTCCCCAAGAACACAGTTGCCTCCATCATTCTTACATGGAACCACCAAGACTTTTCCTAGAGCTGGCCGCCCGTCCAAACTGAGCAATCGAGAAGGAGAAGGGCCTTGGTCAGGGAGGTGACCAAGAACCCGATTGTCACTCTGACAGCACTCCAAAGCACTCATCTGTGGAGATGGGAGAACCTTCCAGAAGGACAACTATTTCTGCAGCACTCCACCAATTAGGCTTTTATGCAAGAGTGGCCAGACGGAAGCCACCTTTCAGTAAAAGGCACATGACAGCCTAAAACACATGAGAACCAAGATTCTCTGGTCTGATGAAACCTATATTGAACTCTTTGGCCTGAATGCCAAGCATCACATCTGGAGGAAACCTGGCACCATCCCTACGGTGAAGCATGGTGGTGGCAGCATCACCACCATGTTTTTCAGCGGAAGGGATTGGTTAGTCAGGATCCAGGGAAAATCGTGCAAAGTACAGAGAGATCCTTGATGAAATCCTGCTGCAGAGCACTCAGGACCTCAGGACCTTGGCACACAGCCAAGACAACATAGGACAAGTTCGGGACAAGTCTCTGAATGTCCTTGAGTGGCCCAGCCAGAGCTCGGACTTGAACCCGATCTAACATCTCTGGAGTGACCTGAAAATAGCTGTGCAGCGACGCTCCCCTTCCAACTTGACAGAGCTTGAGTGGATCTGAAGAGAAGAATGGGAGAAACTCTCCAAATACAGGTGTGCCAAGCTTGTAGCGTCATTCCAAAGAAGACTCGAGGCTGTAATCACTGCCAAAGGTGCTTCAACAAAGTACTGAGTAAAGGGTCTGAATACTTATGTGAATGTGATATTTCAGTTTTGTATTTTTTTAAACATATGCTAACATTTCTAAAAACCTGTTTTTGCTTTGTCATTATGGGTTATTGTGTGTAGATTGGAGAGGGGGGAAAAGCAATTGAATCAATTTTAGAATAAGGCTGTAACTGTCATGTTCTGACCTTAGTTCCTTTGTTTTGTCTTGGTTTTAGTATGGTCAGGGCGTGAGTTGGGGTGGGCAGTCTATGTGCGTTTTCTATGATTTGGCATTTCTGTGTTTGGCCTGGTATGGTTCTCAATCAGAGGCAGGTGTCGTTAGTTGTCTCTGATTGAGAATCATACTTAGGTAGCCTTTTCCCAGCTGTGTGTCGTGGGTGATTATTTTCTGTTCTGTGTTTTATTTCACCATTCAGGACTGTTCGTTTGTCATTTTATTGTTGTTTTTATTTCAGTGTTCACTATTCTTATTAAAAAACAAGATGAACACTTACCACGCTGCACTTTGGTAGTCTCTTTCATACGACGACCGTTACAGTAACCTTACAAAATGGGAAAAAGTCTGAATACTTTCTGAATGCACTGTATTTCAAACAGCCCTACTTTGAATTAAGAACTGACAAACGCCTCAGTTCCAGTCACTGGTCACATTTAAATTCCACACTATGAGGTTGGAATAATACTGTGTAATTGTGAAAATTATATAATGCCGTTTTAGTGTAAGAGCTGTTTAAGATGTTTTAAATGTCAGCCAGTTTTGGTGGGATGGAGCTTTGTCCTGCCTGGTGACATCACCAGGCTGTGAGTTAGGTAATAGATCAATACAAGAAAGAGTTCCTGACCTCTCCACCAAATAACAGCTCGTTTTCAGTCCCCACTGAGACTACTCCCAGACAGTCCTAGCAATATTATTCTGAGAAATGTATTTTGTTATGAAGCAATTTTTGTTTATTTTCATTGTAAACAATCAAAGTAAGGTACGTAATTAATTGTTATCCATCAATTATTGTATATTGAGATAAAAATTGCTGCATTGGACCCTGAGATGACAGAGATTTTCATGAAGACAAATAGTTATTAATATGATACTTTTTTCCCCTGAAAAGTGAGAGAAAATGTACATTGTATTCTTGAATGATTTATGGTATGGGAAATGCTTTTAGCTTGTTTTTTTATTCTTCAAACACTCTATACTCTACACCTTAAATTGAGCAGCTGGGGTCTGGTGTTTTCGCCCAGATTAACAGATGAAGAGTGGTGTGAAAAGAGCTCATGGTTTTGATGCACTGAGATGAGAGGTGCGGTGAGAACAGAATGCCAGTCTTCCTGTAGTGCAGGGTGCTCGTCTTCAGCAGAGAAAGATGCATGTTAAGCCCCTTATTTATGACCCCCCCCCCCCCCCCGCCTCAAATCACCTACGCATTTACACTTACATACTTAAATATTTAGCCAATTTTTAAAAAAAGAGACTCAACTACTAGATGCTTCACCAACTACATACACTACCTGAGGGCCATCTCATCTCTCCGTGTTAGTCTGTGAGAGGCCCAGGGATGTTCACCTCAGCAGGTCTCACACAACACTGAGTTGCTCCTCCTCACTGGCCCCTCTACCTCTGACCCGTATTCTCCTTAAAAGGCGACTAGTTGCTTCTCAGAATAGGGGGCTGTGATCAGTGCAAAGTAAAAACAGGAAATACTAAAAGGACGAATAATATCATGAGAATGACCATTTTGATTGACAATGACAATACAATACAATTGTCACCTGCTGGGTACTTTGCCCTTTAAAGCCACCTTATTATAAATAACTAAATCACTAATATACACAACATAGATCTAAGTTAAGGGAGGCCAGAAGAAGCATCTACTCCTCTGCAGCCATTAAATGGTTGCATTTTGACTTCTAACGCTTCCTCTCTAACTACACCCTTACTAGTGGAGTCTTTTGTTTAGACATGTAGTTAGCTAGCTAGCTAAACAATGAACCATTATGCCAACTCATAACGTTACTACCCTGCATGAATCTACAGGTAGCTAAAACTAACCAACTAGTTAGGTTCAATGTTAGCTAGCTAACATTAGGCTATAACTAGCAATGCAAATGGCTCTGAGATGTAAATAATATTACTACAGAGATCATACACATAGCGTTAGTTAGCGAGCCAGCAAGCTAACTAACTTTAGCGAGCTAGCTAACAGTACGCTTTAACTTGAAATGAAAATGACTTTCTGACAATAAGAAACGTATAATATCTGACAAAATAGCTAGCTGGACTCTCTTACCCATATACATGGATGAATGCTTCTCCCTCTCTGTCATGGATGCCATGGTTGCCCTTAGTTTGAAGATGTAATCCAGAGACAGGTGCTTTATACAACAGCCTTCAGTGTAAGTTGACTGAGAACACTTTCTCATTTACAGCAATGACCTGGGGAATAGTTACAGGGAGAGGAATGAGCCAATTGGAAGCTGGGGATGATTCATTGGCCATTATGGTATGAGGGGCCAGATTGGGAATTTAACCAAGACACCAGGGTTAACACCCCTACTCTTACAATAAGTGCCATGGGATCTTTAGTGACCACAGTTAGTCAGGACACCCGTTTAACATCTCATCCAAAAGACTGCACCCTACATAGGGAAAATGTCCCCAATCACTGCCCTGTGGAATTTGAATATTTTATTTTAGACCAGAAGAAAGAGTGCTCCCTACAGGCCCTCCAACACCACTTCTGTCTGCATCTTGTCTCCCATCCAAAGACCGACTAGAGCCAACTCTACTTAACTTCAGAGGAAACAGCAGTGGGATGCAGGGTAGTATGCTTCTGGCCCTAAATCAAACCGTATTTGCAGGATAATTTCTTGGTTCTCTTTGAGAATGTATTTGAGCCTACTGCATCATCAGTCCTGCTTCGAACAGTGACCTGTGAAGTTATATGAAATTCCTGAATAAACCCTATATGTCACGTTCTTTCAAAATCGAACCCAGAAGCAGACCAGGACAAGGAGAGTAGGAAGAAGGTGAGTATTTATTTACAAGTGAATGAGAATGGGTAGATATATCCAGGTGGCGTAGCGGGCAGCGGTGGTGAGTTGATGGGAGTAAATAGGTGGATCCAATGGGGTAGCGGAATCCTCGGACGACCAGGCGGGAATGGGGTAAATGATCCAGGTGAGTAACTGAAGACAGAACAAACGGAGGTAAGATTAAGGCAAGCAATACGTAAAAAAACAACTAAACAAATTCTATCCAACTTGAGGCTGATTCTCTGGCACAACATACTGTTCATGGCTAACGATCCGGCAGGGAATGGATGTCAGGTCCGGGCTTATGAAGAGGAGAGATGATGATCAGGACCAGGTGTGCAGATAGCTGATGGGATACAGGTGCGGGTAATCAGAACTCCCAACTGGCTACATTGCCCGGCAACCAGACAGGGTGTGTTCCAGGACGCCGGAAAAAACACTCCAGGACAGAACACAGGCAAAAAAACAGACTCAGGAAACGGGATTCGTGACACTATAGGTGTACCTTGACTCAAATGTGTGAAACAGTCCTCTATAGATGTCAGCTAATGCCAATTTTTTGCTGTTTGTACTTCATTGTCTAAGTGCATCAATCACAGTGAGACAGTGATGACCTGATATTATTAGTTATTGGCTCTGGTCATGAGCTAAAATGGTTAGGGCTATACAGCTATGGTTAAGGTTCTGGTTAACGTTAGGGAGAATAGGATTGGGCTCTGAGGTAGAGGAGGCACCATTGAGCAACACATCACTTCCTGTGGAATGAGTGACAGGAAGGAGCAGCTCGGTGATGAGTGATACCTGCTGAGTTGAACATCACTGTGCCTCTCATAGACTAACACCGGGGATGACATTCTCTCTCTCTCTCTCTCTCTCTCTCTCTCTCTCTCTCTCTCTCTCTCTCTCTCTCTCTCTCTCTCTCTCTCTCTCTCTCTCTCTCTCTCTCTCTCTCTCTCTCTCTCTCTCTCTCTTCTCTCTCTCTCTCTCTCTCTCTCTCTCTCTCTCTCTCTCTCTCTCTCTCTCTCTCTCTCTCTCTCTCTCTCTCTCTCTCTCTCTCTCTCTCTCTCTCTCTCTCTCTCTCTCTCTCTCTCTCTCTCTCTCTCTCTCTCTCTCTCTCTCTCTCTCTCTCTCTCTCTCTCTCTCTCTCTCTCTCTCTCTCTCTCTCTCTCTCTCTCTCTCTCTCTCTCTCTCTCTCGATTTACAGTCCACCTGCCAACACATCAGTGAGGTTGGTTAAGCATTTGAGTGTACATGTGTGATTTTAGGGGGATTGGAGATAAGGGGATGTGAGACAGAGACACTGACCAACTGTCATTTTCCATTGCGGTAGACTTAACATGCATCATTCTCTCGCTCTCTCTGCTAAAGACAAGAATACCTGCACCACAGGAAGACTGGCCTTCAGTTCTCAATTCTCACCACACCTCTCAGTGCATCAAAACCACACATGTTCTTTTCACACCTCCCTTCATCTGGATGATAAACACTAGAGCAGACCCCTGCTGCACAATTAGATGTTCAAAGAATACATAAAAAAATACCAACAAGATAAAAGTATTTCCCGTACTATAAAGCATTCAAAAAGACCAAAGTACAGATACCTTGTAACTTAACAACAACAAAAAGTATCATTTATTTATCGATTTGCCAACTCTTTCCCTTCATGAAAAACAACTTCAGTCAGTATCAATGTTCACAGTGATATTTATTCATGCTTATACACAGTGCTTAAGTTGTAAATCGGGACATGCCGGGGCTCTGAAGTACAGGAACGGATAAAAGTAAAGCATCTTTGTAGTAAAGCAGTGCATGCATATCATCACATTTGCGCAGTGGCATAGAGCAAGTAGAGGTGCTAACAGAAGTTGTAAACATGGGAAGAATTTTGCCTGTTGGAAGTTGATCAAATATTTTGTCAGTTCAGCTAAACTTAGGGTATGACAAAATGGGGAGGGGGGGGGGATTTTTTTTCTACACCATTTATAAACTCTAAATAGCTATTGGGAGAACAGCAAAAACAAATGACCCCAGGAATAAAATGTCAAACACTGTATTATATACTCAATCTTATCATAAATTGACTTAAACCTTGTGGAACAGCACATACAGTGCAATGTGAAATAGATGCATAATGCACGCTATCAAGTCACAACAAGGCCGACATCCATAGTTTGGAGAAGATATATTTTCACCATAAAATTGCACTTTTATAATAAAGGATTTCATGCATCTAGAATCACATTTGTCAATCACTCCTACAAAGCAGACAGTTCTGAACAATGCGAGCCTGAGCGCCTAATCAGAAACGTTTCTTTTCCATTCAATGCACAGGAAAAATGTGGGCTTATATAAACATATTTCATGCAATTCTACTACATTTTGTGTGACTGGAGACATAAGCTACATCTTTTTGTAATACAAAACAAATTAGTTACTCTGCTGACACTGACAACTACTTTTCGCTCAATTGGTAGAGACAGATTACTCTTTTTAATGTGTTCTCTTTTCTCATTCTCTTTCTGAAATATGTATTTCTTTTACGATTGTATTTTGAAATAATGCTAGATAGGCCTAGGCCTATATAACAGCTTATCACTGACTACCACGACTCAACAATAAGCAATTAGTTAGGCTGTTTGTCTTGCCACGTGCACTGCTCAAATGACAGGCTTAAAACAATCCACAGACCATTTTCTAAATAAGATGATACTCTGTGGCCAAATCATGCTCTCTGATGTTGTATTTTGAATGATTTTATTTATTTCCGTGTAGGCACGAGTAATTATATAGATAATTAGCTAAATGTGACATCAAAATCAAAGCAATCAGCGAACTTCCTAAAAGGCTGACCAGCCTGTCTGGCACTGTCTCTGTTTTCTTAAAGTGAGAGAAAGGTGCACAGGCTGGCAGATTCTCCCCTAGCGATGCTCCGATGCTCCGGATGGTCCTAAAGCCAGCCAGGCAAAATGCTAAACATCTGTTGTATTTGAATCAGGATTAGAATGATTTTAGTCTACTTTTTTGTAGCCTACTTTTACATGTTTAACTGTGATACCCTGCCATACCCAACAGACGGCCGTGTACGTTGGGATTTGGTGAAGCAAGTAACTACATATACTCTACTGACATTGGCCTTAGCTTGATCTATTTCCTGGTGGTGTAGATGATGATGAAGATGGTCAGACAGCAGAGGAGAACCCCAGTTCTTATGATGGAGAGAAGGACCAGGATTCTCATCTGTGGATCAGCAACTGAAATAGCAAGAATTCTCTGGCTAGGTTACTATACGATGCTGTTGCACTTTATTTCTATTTTGTGGTACTTTTATGATATATCATATTAAGTAATTTACAAAAGATTGTCACTTAAAAAAAACATACCTTCTTCACAGTGCTCTGTTTGGTCCTTTTCAGAATCTTTGTGATCTTTTGGACGATTAGGAGAGACAAATATTCCCGCTGTTATTCCCACCGTAGTACGATAGATAGTATTATATTTCCAACATTTTCTCAATAATATCTCTGATAGCTCAAATACATGTTAGTGCAGTTGGAGTCATAGCAGACAAGTTGGTGAAAAGATTACCTTGGACCTTCAGAACAGTCGCATTGGTGAAGATGATGTGTTTATCAAACATTCCACAGAAGTAAACACCAGAATCAGCTACATCCACCTCTGTGATTTTGAGGAAGATTTTTCTATGGCTGATGAACATTTCCATATGGCTGGGCTGAAAACCATTGTGATGTTGGACAGTTGGCTCAGAGCTGTACATAGACGCGATGCACAGAGGCTCTGAGCCATTGTCTTGCTTGAACCAGCCAACATGTCCTGGAGCACCAGTGACACCCGTGCAGTGAAAAGTAACATTATCTCCAGGTTGGGCTACCACTGAGGGAGGAGGAGAGGCAGACACAACAGGGGTCAGACCTGAAAGAAAGAAGACAAAGGTTTAGAAACAATCCCAAACTTAGAACTTTCTGTTCACTCATGCACTACTATACCTAAACCTAGTCTCAACTATGAATCACAAAATCATAATGACTTAGATAACTCACACAAGCCGTAAATGACAAGAGCTAATACATTTATGTGTACCATTCTGTGTTTAGATCTACACTGTCAGACCATGAAGGAAGGACTACATCTTGAGATTAATGTAATTTGTGATTAGGGGCGGGACATGGTGTGAGAGCCATAGCTGCATACAATGACCAGAGATAATTATTGTCATACCACTCCACTGATTTTCCACTTGAACATTTGGTTTGAGAGAGAGAGAATGATAAGATATTAGTTATAGACTTTAGTTTATCATCATAGAGGTTCCTAGAATTGAACATTTTAAGTTGGTAAAATCACATTTAAATAAAGGGTCTGGATTACAGTAAATATAAAAATCTGTTTTCACAGTGAACAGTTGGGTCTAATCATTCTATTGGGCATTCCCCCTGGGGTGGATTACAATTGGCTGGAGTTGATTGTTGTTAACCAATAGGTGTCTCTCCTCTGACTGCACCAAGTAGATCACTGAACTGAAGAACCCATGCGGTTGGCAGGATAATTGTTTTTAGTCACACTATAGTATACCTTAAAAGGTATTCTAAGCTTTTCTGCATTATATTTGATCATAGAAGATAAACACAGCACTGTCAGCCCAACAGGACGCTCAGGTCTGTCTATCTGGCCTCTTGGATTCCTGGTTGAAATTCTACTTGAGAATGTAACAGAGAATGCTTGTTATGATCAAGATCATGATGATAACAACCAAAACAAATGTTATGTAGTTCAGCAATCAGGTTTGATTCTATTTAATATAATATATATGTTTCAAATGAAGGAATTGGTAAGGTTGCTGACCAAAACAAATGTTATATTTAACCTCACTATGGTAGGGGGCACTATTTTCACCTCCGGACGATAAGCGTGCCCAAAGTAAATAGCCTGTTACTCAGGCCCAGATGCTAGGATATGCATATAATTGGTAGATTTGGATAGAAAACACTCTAAAGTTTCTAAAACTGTTCAAATTATGTCTGTACGTATAACAGAACTGATATGGCAGGCGAAATCCAGAGGACAAACCATCCACCCCCAAAACAATGTCAGCCTACCTCTATTTTCAATGGCTATGACTTTAATTATAAGGTCAAGTTCTCCCAGATCGCAGTTCCTATGGCTTCCACAGATGTCAACAGTCTTTAGAAAGAGTTTCAGGCTGGTTTTTGGAAAAATGAGCCAGAAATGGTAGTTTATCTAGGTGGCTCCCATTTTGGCTGTAGTGTTTCCTAGCACATGGAGGAAAGAGCGTTCTTTCTTATTTATCTCCGGTAATGAACATACTATTCTCCATCTTAAATTTTGTCGTTTATTTGCATATTATGATACCTAAGGTTTGATTATAAAGGTTGTTTGACTTGTTTGGAAAAGTTAATTAGTAACGTTTGGGATTAATTTTGTATGCATTTTGATGGAGGGAAACTGAGTGGATTATTGACTGAAGCGCGCCAGCTAAATTGAGTATTTATGGTTATAAAGAAAGACATTATCGAACAAAGGGACCATTTGTGATGTAACAGGGACCTTTTGAAGAAGATCAAAGGTAAGGCATTTTTATATCGCTATTTCTGACTTTCGTGTCACACCTGCCTGGTTGAAATATGATTTTCATGTGTTTGTATGCGGGGTGCTGTCCTCAGATAATTGCATGGTTTGCTTTCGCCGTAAAGCCTTTTTGAAATCAATCACAGTGGCTGGATTAACAAGAAGTTAAGCTTTATTTTGAAGTATAACACATATTTTCAAGAATGTTAAATATTTGAATTGAGTATCGAATTTCGCGCTTTGCAATTTCACTGGATGTCGGCCAGGTGGGACGCTACTGTCCCATGTACCCTAGAGAGGTTAATAATACCTTTACCTATATTTGGTGCCCCGTGTGAAGAGACAATTATATTATAATTAAAAAAAAACATTTTATACAGCGTGTTATTTACAGATCAGGTTGCTAAAATATAATAATGTAACTAATAATAAAATAATTTCTATGGGGGAGATTATGTGCCAAAGTTTACCTGACCGACAGGTGCGGTTGGTAATTTATCAATTCAGATTAAAAACAGGAAGGATAAAAATGACATGAAGTACAGTATACAAGCCATCTTATTAACGCAGTACATTTTCCTCTTACATGGACACATCGAACATTACTGTGAAAAATAACAGTAAGTCAATTAGTAGCTATTAATATGCATGTCAGATGCAAATTACAAGTCTTTCTATACCTCTGGGTCCTTTGTTCCTTTCCTTGCATATTCCCCATGACAGTAGAATGATCACAATCACAACCAGCGCCAGAGCGGTAAGAGTCAGGGGAAAAGCATATTCTGATACCAAAGGATTTGATGATTTCAATCTGCTCATTTTCAATAAATGTTTTATTGGAAGATTATCAGGTAATAGTACACTTTATCTTACAATACAGGTTACACATATGCATGCCATACAACTCTATAAATGGTCAATTGGTCAAGTAAGTGAAATAAATTACCTTCAATGTCCAGCTTGGTCTTGTTCCAAAACAGTATTTTCCTGCATGGCCACAGGACAGTATTAAGTCCAGGCATCAAAGAGGCTGAGGTTCCTCTTGGGGAGGTTGTAGACACAGCTCTGTGTAGGAGACCCAGCATCAGGCATCTTCTCACGCTGATCACTCTTGTATCCATGGGTGTAAATGATTCCTGGATGGGATTCTCCTGAGCCATGTCAGAACCAATAGACACTGTTGTCCTGCACATGTCTCAGTGTGTATTGTAGTTCAGAGTCATAGAGTCTCTTGGCTGGACTGACTTAGACTTAAGGTGCTGAATGAGATGCTGGGTCCTGGAATCTGCACCTTTTGCAATAAAGTCAAGGCTCCATATGAATTTCATAATTTCCACATATATTAAATAATAATGATATTCCACATATGATTAAACTTCTGTGTTACTTACCATCATACTGCAAGAACACACTCCCAAATATCACCGTTTCATGATCCTGTGTAGCAAAGTAACACATCCCAATATCTTACTGCCTTGCATCTGAAATGGTCAGAACAAAACATACAGATATGGATATAACAACTGTTCCCTGTAGGAGAGAATGAAGTATATCATTCTATGGGGAGTCAAGGACCAATAATAGAGTGCATTTGGAAAGTGTTCAGACCCCTTCCCTTTTCCACATTTTGTTACATTACAGCTGTATTGTAAAATAGATTTTTTTAAATCCTCATAAATCTATACACAATAACCCATAATGACAAAGTGAAAACAGGTTTTTAGCAAATGTATTACAAATAAAAAAATAGAAATACCTAATTTACAAAAGTATTCAGACCTTTTGCTATGAGACTCAAAATTGAGCTCAGGTTTCCGTTTATCATCCTTGAGATGTTTCTACAACTTGATTGGAGTCCACCTGTGGTAAATTCAATTGATTGGACATGTTTTAGAAAGGAAGACTGGAAATAGAAGAAGTCTGGAAGACTCTTCATAGAGCTAGCCGCCCGGCCAAACTGAGCAATCAGGGGAGAAGGGCCTTGGTCAGGGAGGTGACCAATAACCCGATGGTCTCTCTGACAGGGCTCCAGAGTTCCTCTGTGGAGATGGAGAACCTTCCAAACGGACAACCTTCTCTGCAGAACTCCACCAATCAGGCCTTTATGGTAGAGTGGCCAGACAGAAGCCACTCCTCAGTTAAATGCACATGAAAGCCCACTTGGACTTTGCCGAAAGGCTCTAAAGGACTCTCAGATCCCGAGAAAAGATTCTCTGGTCTGATGAAACGAAGATCGAACGCGTCGGCCTGAATGCCAAGGTTCACGTCTGGGGGAAACCTGACACCATCTCTACAGTGAAGCATGGTGGTGGCAGCATCATGCTGTGGTGATGTTTTTCAGCGGCAGGGACTAGGAAACTAGTCAGGATCGAGGGAAAGATGAACGGAGTAAAGTACAGAGTTCCTTGACAAAAACCTGCTCCAGAGAGCTCAGGATCTCAGACTGGGGTGAAGGTTCACCTTCCAACAGGACAATGACCCTAAGCACACAGCCAAGACAATGCAGGAGTGGCTTCGGTACAAGTCTCTGAATGTCTTTGAGTGGCCCAGCCAGAGCCCGGACTTGAACCCTAGACTTGAATCTCTAGAGAGACCTGTAAATAGCTGTGCACAACGCTCCCCATCCAACCTGACAGAGCTTGAGAGGATCTGCAGAGAAGAATGGGAGAAACTTGCCAAATACAGGTCTGCCAAGCTTGCAGTGTAATACCCAAGCTGTAATCGCTACCAACGGTGCATCAACAAAGTACTGAGTAAAGGATCTGAAAACGAATGTAAATATAATTTTAAAAAATACATAAATTGCAACAATTTCTAAAAACGTGTTTCGTTATGGGGTATAATGTGTAGATTGATGAGGAGAAAAACAAATGTAATCCATTTCAGAATACAGCTGTAAAGTAACAATTGTGGAAAAGGTCAAGCGGTCTGCATTCTTTCCGAATGTACTGTCTTCACCTGAAGAAAACAAAAACCACGCCCCTTGAGCCTACGAACGCAGAGCCCGCCCACAGAAGCCCAGCCTTCCTGGCTATAACACCAGGGCTCACTTTAATTTCTTCAATTCAGTACCACTCTTGGACAAGGTCAAACACCCTGATGGCGCGGGGTCAAAATATGTTATATCTCATTCTCTCCTTCAGAGATCAGCTACTTATATTCATAACTTTACTTTTCTTTTCAGTCGGTCACTCGGTAAAACATACTATGGGGACACACAATCCCGCCCCAAGCCGGCTCAGAGGCACACAGCAGCCCAAGCACACAGAGGTCCCACAGATGCCAAAAGTGGTTTTAATACTTACCCAAGAAGCCTGAACTGTCAAAGCCACATACAGGGAACAAGTACCTGCTGCAACTTTGCTGTAGGCACTGAAACGCTGCAGCCCAAGTCCATAGACACCACAGTTACAGAATCTGGGTACTCGCATGCTACCATTGCAGACCAAGGCTCAAACCCACAGGGAACTGTGGTAACACGGACATAATGCTGACTAACTTCAGCCATGACTATTTCCATAGACCCTACCGGTTTCAAAAAGACTCCCATGAGTTTGGAATGACTGAACTCACACAAGGAACTGCAAGTCCAAAAGAACAGGCCGCTTTCTGTGACTTGATAATTCGCATTAGAAAACCCTTTTGCAATTATGTTAGCACAGCTGAAAACGGTTGTCTTGATTAAAGAAGCAATAAAACTGGCCTTCTGTAGACTAGTTGAGTATCTGGAGCATCAGCATTTGTGAGTTCGATTACAGGCTCAAATGGGCCAGAATCAAATAACTTTCTTCTGAAACTCATCCATCTATTCTTGTTCTGAGAAATTAAAGATATTCCTTGTGAGAAATTAGCAAGAAACTGAAGATCTGGTACAACTCCGTGTACTACTCACCTCACAGCGCAATTTGTTTTTCTTCTTCAGGATCTGGAATGTTTTTATTGCTAGCTTGAGGTGGCATAGAGTTCCATGCAGTCATGGATCTATTTACAACTCTGTTCTGGACCTGGGGACTGTGAAGAGACCTCGAGTTGCATGTCTTGTGTGAAACCGATGAGTGTCTGAACTGTCTGCCAACTGCTTGAGCGGACAGTTCGGTACCTTCAACACATCAACAACTCGCACAAAGACCAATAGTGATGCAGTCAAACTCTCATCAACTTTGAGCCATGCGAGACTGACGTGCATGCTGTTGACATTCACCCTCTGTGTACGTCTAAGTGCAATATATGCTGCTCTGTTGTGGAACAACGTCAATTTGCCTTTGTACTTCTTTGCCGCACATGACCACACAACGAGTCAGGAGTCCAGGTTCAACAAAACTAGTGCCTGTAGGACCAATTTGGTTGATTGAGATGACAAGAAAGCTGAGCAATGCCTTAATGGTGGCAGTTATTGTTTTACTGTCATAGCAACATAACATGTATACCAGACCTGGGAAATTATTTTCCATGGAGGGCCACATTAGAATATATTTTTGCCATCACGGGCCAGAATGATATTACAGGATTATACATCATGTGTTTGACTGTGTTGACAGATATATCTACTGTAAATCACATCCAGGTATGCTACTTATTTTACCTTTTTTAACATGCACAGAAATAAATAAAGTATTTTTTATTAAACATGCAATGAACTACACCGAGGGAAAAATACACTGTGCATTCAGCACCACGGACAGAACTCTTGTTAACGGGTGTGCACAAAAACACTAGAAAGAGAGAGAGCTCAACAGTACATGTAAACTACTCAATCAGTGTGAGGAGTGAAGCCTCTGATGGGCATTGACTAGAGCAGTGAAGTCGGGTATAGTTTCTGATGTCGCTATGCGCAGGATTGCTGAGAGGTGAGAGTCAGTAAGAGATGGTCTGTGCCTTGAATTGGTATATTTCATCACTGAAACTACATAGGTTGCCAAAACAGTACAAACATCTTCTGAGCATGACTCCTAATAGTTGGAAAGCTTTGTTCATCGAGAGACGCATAGAACCTCGTCAGTGACATTGTTTTGAATAGTTCTCAAATCACTGCATCAGACTAAAGCTCGATAAGCTCAAGTTGCAGGTCAGTGGGAGTGTTATCCACATTGAAGGTGAAAGGAAACCAACAGCATGTTATTTTCCAAATCCCCAAAAACGACAAGAAAACTCACCGTTCAAAGCATGCAGCAGCGATGTCTACTTCTCCCGCTGGTCATCTGATAGGGAACAGACTAGTAGTGGCGGAACGTGGGTGAGATTGTGGGCTTGAAGGCTTTGACAAGGCTGTACATCTGATGTGCAAAAAGGCCCTTCCCTTGTAGTTTGGAATTCCATGTCCATGGTGAAGGCAAAATCAGCCAACCATTCTTTATCTTGCAGTTAAGGGAAATCCACATCTTTTCCCTTCATTTTCAAAAACTCAGCAATCTCCGACTTCACACCCTTTTAAGCACCTTCCCCAAACTCAGTCATCTCACGTTTGTGTGGTAGGAGAGAACTGCATGACCCGACTGTTTCTTCCAGCAGTGAGACAAACTGTATGTGTTTTAAAGAGTTTGCTCTTATGAAGATTACCACTTCAGTGACTGTATCCTCAACATGGCTCATTTTCAGAACACATTTACAGAGCACCTCCTGATGAATAATGCAATGCAGGAAAATCCTTTTCTGATCTGGGTTCAGCTCAGCTACTTGATCATGTATCCTTTTCAAAAGGCCAACGTTTCTTCCTGTCAAGTTTGGTCACCCATCAGTGGTCACACAGGATAACTTTTCAAAACTCAGTCCCAGCTTTGCCACACTTATTAACCTCCTCCAATAAATATTTCCCTGTGGTTGTGCTCTTCATTGACTGCAATGAAGCACGCTCCTCTGTAATTTCAAAGTCTGGGGTTATGCCTCGTAAGAATATCAACAACTGAGCCGTGTCACCTGCATCACCGCTCTCATCCAGGGCCAAGGAGAAATAGGTGAAATCCTTGACCTTGTTTTTCAACTGTTGTTGCATATTCTCTGCGATGTTCTCAACATGATGTGTCACTGTTCATCTTGACAGGGATACATTTTCAAACAGCTCTTTCTTGTCGGGCAAAGTATTGCTGCAGAGTCAATTAAACATTCTTTAATGAATTCTCCCTCGGCGAATTGCTTGCTATGTTTAGCAATTTTGTGGGACAGTACATAGCTAGCTCTCGCAATTCCGTTGTTTGCTGAATGCACTTTTGTGAAAAGTCCGTTCTGATTTTGTAACTGAGAAAGCAAATCTTTCAATGCACTTGCCTCCTGCTCAGAAGACATATTCCTATATTTCTCTGCATGCTTTGTCTGGAAGTGTCGGGATAAGTTGTAGTCTTTCAAGACAGTGATGCTCTCTTTGCACAATGAGCACACAGCTTTCCCTGATAACTCAATAAAGAAATATTTCGATGTCCACTCTTGCTGGAACACCCTAAATTCATTGTCTACTTTCGTTTTCTTTGAAATCTATGAAAAACTCTATTTTGCGCAATTTCTAGCTAGCTACTATTTGTAACTGTGATGTGTGTGTCAGCCTGTCAGTCACTGTCTGTCCTTGTGCAGTTGTTATTTATACGTGTCTTCAAAATAAATGTCCCACAAGCGGTGGGAGTTAAATCATTAAACAAAGGTGAGTATTGATTGGGCTTTTAATTTGAATAACTAATACGTTTTTCAAAACTTTACTATCGCAAATTCTTAATGTGATCTGAGCATGATTCCACGGGGCATATTGAATCAGGTCGCGGGCCACATATGCCCCCGGGCCAGCCTTTGCCCAGGTCTGGTGTATAAGGTTGAGTTGTCAGCATACATAGACAAGCAGGCTATATTTAAGGTCATTGGAAGGTCATTATTAAAAACAGAAAACAATAATGGCCGTGGTGCCCTGTGTTACACCATACCAAATTTGCATTAGAGAGATAATGGTCAATGCATGACAAGGCAGAGCCTGTAAAAACCTACGTTTTTTCAGCAATAGGTTGAAAGTAGTCAATGATATCAAAAGTTGCACCTAAGTTTTACAAAACAGCTCCCACAATCGTATTATTCATTTCTTTCAGCCAATCATTAGTCATTTGTGTCAGTGCCAAACATGTTGAGTGCCCTTCCCAGTAAGCATGCTGATAGTCTGTTGTTTTTCTGTTTTCTGTTAAATACAATTATATTTGGTCAAACAGGATTTTTAAAAGTTTGCATCAACACCATTAACATGCTGATTGGTTGGCTGTTTGAACCAGTAAATGGTGTTTTTCTATTCTTGGGCAGTGGAATGACCTTTGCCTCCCTCCAGGCCTAAAGGAACACACCGTCTGCTAGGCTTAAATTGAAGATGAAGAAAATAGAATTCATAAAGTATTCCGCTGCCAACCTCAGCAATTTACCATCCTTGTTGTTGGTACTAGGTGGTTTAGCCTTATTTATAAATATCAATAATTACACTAACTACCGTGCTTGTCTTTCATTATTTGGTCCATTATGCATGAATATGAAGGCTCAGCATTTGTTGTTTGCATGTCTTTCCTAAGTTTGTAAATCTTGTCAACAAAAAAGCTATTAAAGTGGTTGTAACGATGTGCGCTGAGAGTCGGGAAGCAAGTTCAGGGAGTGAGTGTTTTAATAAATAAACGTAACATAATACAAAACAAGTAAACACGAACTGCACACAGACATGACACAGAAACAGAAACAATGACGCCTGGGGAAGGAACCAAAGGGAGTGACAAATATAGTGAAGGTAATCAGGGAAGTGTTTTTTTATTGTTTTGTGTCAGAGTAATGACGTCGGATCGGGAACTTCTACAGGCTCTCATGCCTCAACCAGATTGCCAGGCTTCCCTGCCTCAGCCGGCTCGTCAGGCTCTCATGCCTCAGCCGGATCGCCAGACTCCCCTGTGTCGTGTCTTTGGCTATGCCGGATTAAGTGATATGACATGCTATTCTATAAAATAATTTATCCATAATTAATATTACCTGATTGAGCTAATCATGTAAATGTAATTAACTAGAGAGTCGGGGCACCACAAAATAATATTTATAGAGCTGTTATGTTCTGAATAAACTCTTAAAGACCTAGTAATATTTTACATCAAAAGCAGTCAATATTAATCGCCACCTTAATTCAGTCTCATCTGAAAGTTGTAAATTGAACCCTGGCTAACAAGTTGAATCAGCAATACAAAATTGGGTTGAATGATTTATTTACTAATTACCTAACTATTCACACAGAATTACACATACACATAATTAATCATAACTTGATTACAAATTACGTCATAAAGGAAAACGTCTCTAGCAGGCGGAACTGATATGACAGCTTGTTACACAAAAGAAAAGGGGCTGGGTTTGAGTGAAAGAGCGGGAAGACTGAGTAACAAAGGAAGAAGCCAGATGGCCGGTCCGCCCTCGGCTCCTGCCAACAGTAAGAGTTCCTAAGTTAAGTGATCTACATGGTGCAGCCAGAAGAGTGCCCCCTATTGGTTAACCACCACCAATTCCAGCCAATACTTACCCACTCCAGGGGGTGTCCTGACCAATACAATTATTAGATCCAGCATACTTGGAATATATACTCTAATACAGACTCTTATTACTTTAAAATGAACAAAATATGTTTAACTAACTGGTCTACTGAAATACATTTGATACATTTTGAGTATTTACAATGAAACATTTTGGGAACCCCTATGATAATGATATAAGTCAGTCTGCAATTAAAATATCTTATCGTTCTCTCTCTCAAACCAAATGCAAAAGTGGAAAACCAGTGACTTGTTAATAATCTGTGGTGTATGCAGCTATATGGTTGTCACACTATGTCCTGCCCATTATCAGAAATGACATTCATCTCTCTTATTTGAAGATTCAGTCCTTCCTTAAAGGTATCTCAATGCAGACCTACACACAGAATGGCGCGTATATATGTACCAGCTCTGGTCCTCTACGGCTTCTGTAAGTTTCTCTATCTTCAGTTCAGATTTTAATAGATTTGGTCATTCAAACATGTGTGACTGTGTCTAGGTGTGTATGTAGTATATGTGTGCAAAAACATTGTTGTGTGTGAACACTAGCTTTTTATTAAACCACACCAGATATACATTCCATAAGAATTACACGGAAAGTTATGTTTCTAAATCTGTTTTCTCTCCTTCAGGTTTGACCCCTGTCATCTTGGTCTCTCCGCCACTCTCAGTGGTGGTCCATCCTGGGGATAATGTCACCCTACAGTGCACTAATGTCCTTAAAGGTCCAGGACACGTTGCCTGGTTCAAACAAGTCTACGTCTCAGAGCCTCTGTGCATCGCGTCGATGTACAGCTCTCAGCCATATGTCAAGCATCACAATGGTTTTCAGCCCAGCCATATGGAAATGTTCATCAGCAATAGAACAATCGACCTCAAAATCACAGAGGTGGATGTAGCTGATTCTGGTCTGTACTGCTGTGGAATGTACAATCAGTACTTCATCTTCACCAACATGACTGTCCTGATGGTTCAAGGTAATCTTTTCAATTATTTCTCAGCTGTGACTACTGGATGCTATGAAATGTTGTGCTATAGGGATGCACATAAAAGAGTTGGAAACAAGTTAGCGTTCAATCAACTTTTATGTAGCTGGAATATTAAACTCTATTAGACTCTCCTATTCATCCAAAAGGTTACAAGGATTCTGACAAAGAGCCAGAGCAATGTCCTGAAGGTATGCTTAGTCTGTTATTGCATTTAAAACATCAATTTTAAGCCATATCTTGGATCTGAGCTAGTAATTGTTAGATTAATGGGGTCTAGTTTAACTATTGGTCTGGTAGGACAGGATGATGATGGAACCATGTACCTCCTTACCCTGGTTGTGATCCTGGGTGTTGTGACTGCTGCTCTACTGATAATCATCCTCATCCTGGTCCTCAAGATCAGACGAGACACAAACAGACACAACACAGGTAGAAGCCGATTTCATGATAATATGCGACATGTGAACTACACTTCAAATGTGAACGTTTTCCCATTATATACTGCACACTGACAATCAGAAGAGACAGTGTGCTCACTAGAATGGAATGATCCATTAATACGTTCTCTCATCTCTCTTTTATATCATATTCAGGGCCTGATTCTCAAAGACAACCACAAAATGATCAGGTAAATACTATATTGTTAAATACTCTATTTTCAGTGACATTTTGTAAGCAATTCAGAAACAGAAAATTACAACTTCAGCCACTTTCATGATGTTATACAGAACCAATATCCAGATTCATTGATTTTATGCTGCCCTGAATTTCACCTCCAATAAGCGGAAGATGGAGAGGAGAAGAGAGAAGGAGCTGGACACCCATGTAGTGTATGCTGCTACAAGATGACAAAGTGGAGGAGAATAGAAGTTTGGTTGGCCATATCTTTGAATACAAGTTTAAATCTTGCTACATTGAATCTGTGTAGTTATATTAAATGGACGGAAATTGATTTAAATGTAAATCAATCAATCTCTGCAGTGTATGTTTGTTAGTTGTCCCTCAGGGCTACTGTAGCCCTCTCCAATTAAGTTAGAGCTCCATAGTACAGGAGGATGGAACGGGAGGGAAATTGGTTGGCCATATCTTTGAATACATTGATTTGCTATATCTTTGAATACAAGTTTAAATCTTGCTATATTGTATGTGTAGGTAAATTAAATGTTTTGAAACGTAAATCAGAAAATAACTGGAGTGTTTGTGAGTTGTACCTCAGGGCCAATGTAGCCTTTTAGGTCACACAGCTCAGTGGTTCAGGGTGTGGTTAGAGAGTAGTTAGAAGTCAAAACACAACTGTTTAATGGTCACAGGGGAATAGTTGCCTCTTTTGACCTCTCTTAACTTAGATCTCTGTTGTGTGTGTTAATGAATTGGTATTTTTTTTTTAATAGGGTGACCCTGAGATCCAAAGTACCCAGCAGTATTTGTCACTTCTGAAGATAAATAAAGAGTTCAACTTAAATTGCATTTGTCATGATGTTATTCGTCCCTTAGTATTTCCTCTCACTCTCGCTGTTGAATCTCTTTTTTAATGGGCAAAGTATTTAAGTGACTGTAAATGAGGGGATGATTTAAGGGGGTCAGACAGTGATCAACTGTTATGAGCCTTATCTCTCTCTCTCTCTCTCTCTCTCTCTCTCTCTCTCTCTCTCTCTCTCTCTCTCTCTCTCTCTCTCTCTCTCTCTCTCTCTCTCTCTCTCTCTCTCTCTCTCTCTCTCTCTCTCTCTCTCTCTCTCTCTCTCTCTCTCTCTCTCTCTCTCTCTCTCTCTCTCTCTCTCTCTCTCTCTCTCTCTCTCTCTCTCTCTCTCTCTCTCTCTCTCTCTCTCTCTCTCTCTCTCTCTCAATGGCTTTATTGGCATGGGAAACATGTGTTAACATTGCCAAAGCAAGTGAGGTAGACAACATACAAAGTGAATATATAAAGTGAAAAACAACAAAAATGAACAGTAAACATTACACATACAGAAGTTTCAAAACAGTAAAGACATTACAAATGTCATATTATATATATATACAGTGTTCTAACAATGTACAAATGGCTAAAGGACACAAGATAAAATAAATAAGCATAAATATGGGTTGTATTTACAATGGTGTTTGTTCTTCACTGGTTGCCCTTTTCTCGTGGCAACAGGTCACAAATCTTGCTGCTGTGATGGCACACTGTGGAATTTCACCCAGTAGATATGGGAGTTTTTCAAAATTGGATTTGTTTTCAAATTCTTTGTGGATCTGTGTAATCTGAGGGAAATATGTCTCTCTAATATGGTCATACATTGGGCAGGAGGTTAGGAAGTGCAGCTCAGTTTCCACCTCATTTTGTGGGCAGTGAGCACATAGCCTGTCTTCTCTTGAGAGCCAAGTCTGCCTACGGCGGCCTTTCTCAATAGCAAGGCTATGCTCACTGAGTCTGTACATAGTCAAGGCTTTCCTTAGTTTTGGGTCAGTCACAGTGGTCAGGTATTCTGCCGCTGTGTACTCTCTGTGTAGGGCCAAATAGCATTCTAGTTTGCTCTGTTTTTTTGTTAATTCTTTCCAATGTGTTAAGTAGTTATCTTTTTGTTTTCTCATGATTTGGTTGGGTCTAATTGTGCTGCTGTCCTGGGGCTCTGTAGTGTGTGTTTGTGTTTGTGAACAGAGCCCCAGGACCAGCTTGCTTAGGGGACTCTTCTCCAGGTTCATCTCTCTGTAGGTGATGGCTTTGTTATGGAAGGTTTGTGAATCGCTTCCTTTTAGGTGGTTGTAGAATTTAACAGCTCTTTTCTGGATTTTGATAATTAGTGGGTATCGGCCTAATTCTGCTCTGCATGCATTATTTGGTGTTCTACGTTGTACACGGAGGATATTTTTGCAGAATTCTGCGTGCAGAGTCTCAATTTGGTGTTTGTCCCATTTTGTGAAGTCTTGGTTGGTGAGCGGACCCCAGACCTCACAACCATAAAGGGCAATGGGCTCTATGACTGATTCAAGTATTTTTAGCCAGATCCTAATTGGTATGTTGAAATTTATGTTTCTTTTGATGGCATAGAATGCCCTTCTTGCCTTGTCTCTCAGATCGTTCACAGCTTTGTGGAAGTTACCTGTGGTGCTGATGTTTAGGCCAAGGTATGTATAGTTTTTTGTGTGCTCTAGGGCAACAGTGTCTAGATGGAATTTGTATTTGTGGTCCTGGTGACTGGACCTTTTTTGGAACACCATTATTTTGGTCTTACTGAGATTTACTGTCAGGGCCCAGGTCTGACAGAATCTGTGCATAAGATCTAGGTGCTGCTGTAGGCCCTCCTTGGTTGGTGACAGAAGCACCAGATCATCAGCAAACAGCAGACATTTGACTTCGGATTCTAGCAGGGGGAGGCCGGGTGCTGCAGACTTTTCTAGTGCCCTCGCCAATTCGTTGATATATATGTTGAAGAGGGTGGGGCTTAAGCTGCATCCCTGTCTAACCCCACGACCCTGTGTGAAGAAATGTGTGTGTTTTTTGCCAATTTTAACCGCACACTTGTTGTTTGTGTACATGGATTTTATAATGTCGTATGTTTTACCCCCAACACCACTTTCCATCAGTTTGTATAGCAGACCCTCATGCCAGATTGAGTCGAAGGCTTTTTTGAAATCAACAAAGCATGAGAAGACTTTGCCTTTGTTTTGGTTTGTTTGATTGTCAATTAGGGTGTGCAGGGTGAATACATGGTCTGTTGTACGGTAATTTGGTAAAAAGCCAATTTGACATTTGCTCAGTACATTGTTTACATTGAGGAAATGTACGAGTCTGCTGTTAATAATAATGCAGAGGATTTTCCCAAGGTTACTGTTGACACATATTCCACGGTAGTTATTGGGGTCAAATTTGTCTCCACTTTTGTGGATTGGGGTGATCAGTCCTTGGTTCCAAATATTGGGGAAGATGCCAGAGCTAAGTATGATGTTAAAGAGTTTTAGTATAGCCAATTGGAATTTGTTGTCTGTATATTTGATCATTTCATTGAGGATACCATCAACACCACAGGCCTTTTTGGGTTGGAGGGTTTTTATTTTGTCCTGTAACTCTTTCAATGTAATTGGAGAATCCAGTGGGTTCTGGTAGTCTTTAATAGTTGATTCTAAGATCTGTGTTTGATCATGTATATGTTTTTGCTCTTTATTCTTTGTTATAGAGCCAAAAAGATTGGAGAAGTGGTTTACCCATACATCTCCATTTTGGATAGATAATTCTTCGTGTTGTTGTTTGTTTAGTGTTTTCCAATTTTCCCAGAAGTGGTTAGAGTCTATGGATTCTTCAATTGCATTGAGCTGATTTCTGACATGCTGTTCCTTCTTTTTCCGTAGTGTATTTCTGTATTGTTTTAGTGATTCACCATAGTGAAGGCGTAGACTCAGGTTTTCCGGGTCTCTATGTTTTTGGTTGGACAGGTTTCTCAATTTCTTTCTTAGATTTTTGCATTCTTCATCAAACCATTTGTCATTATTGTTAATTTTCTTCGGTTTTCTATTTGAGATTTTTAGATTTGATAGGGAAGCTGAGAGGTCAAATATACTGTTAAGATTTTCTACTGCCAAGTTTACACCTTCACTATTACAGTGGAACGTTTTACCCAGGAAATTGTCTAAGAGGGATTGAATTTGTTGTTGCCTAATTGTTTTTTGGTAGGTTTCCAAACTGCATTCCTTCCATCTATAGCATTTCTTAATGTTACTCAGTTCCTTTGGCTTTGATGCCTCATGATTGAGTATTGCTCTGTTTAAGTAGACTGTGATTTTGCTGTGGTCTGATAGGGGTGTCAGTGGGCTGACTGTGAACGCTCTGAGAGACTCTGGGTTGAGGTCAGTGATAAAGTAGTCTACAGTACTACTGCCAAGAGATGAGCTATAGGTGTACCTACCATAGGAGTCCCCTCGAAGCCTACCGTTGACTATGTACATACCCAGCGTGCGACAGAGCTGCAGGAGTTGTGACCCGTTTTTGTTGGTTATGTTGTCATAGTTGTGCCTAGGGGGGCATATGGGGGAGGGAATGCTGTCACCTCCAGGCAGGTGTTTGTCCCCCTGTGTGCTGAGGGTGTCAGGTTCTTGTCCGGTTCTGGCATTTAGGTCACCACAGACTAGTACATGTCCCTGGGCCTGGAAATGATTGATTTCCCCCTCCAGGATGGAGAAGCTGTCTTCATTAAAATATGGGGATTCTAGTGGGGGGATATAGGTAGCACACAGGAGGACATTTTTCTCTGTTAGGATAATTTCTTTTTGAATTTCTAGCCAAATGTAGAATGTTCCTGTTTTGATTAATTTAATGGAGTGAGTTAGGTCTGCTCTATACCAAATTAGCATACCCCCTGAGTCCCTTCCCTGTTTCACACCTGGTAGTTTGGTGGATGGGACTACCAGCTCTCTGTAACCTAGAGGGCAACCAGTGGGTCCATCTCCTCTATACCAGGTTTCTTGCAGGATGACAATGTCTGTATTACCGATCTCTCTCTCTCTCTCTCTCTCTCTCTCTCTCTCTCTCTCTCTCTCTCTCTCTCTCTCTCTCTCTCTCTCTCTCTCTCTCTCTCTCTCTCTCTCTCTCTCTCTCTCTCTCTCTCTCTCTCTCTCTCTCTCTCTCTCTCTCTCTCTCTCTCTCTCTCTCTCTCTCAGACAAGCAACCTGCACTACAGGAAGACTGGCATTCACCTCTCAGTGCATCAAAACCACACGCTCTTTTCACACCTCTCTTCATCTGGACGATAACTCCGGACCTCTCCCCCTCAGTTAAATGTGCTAAGTACACTCTTTTAAAAAGTCCTATCTAGAACCTGATAGGGTTATTCGGCTGTCCCCATAGGAGAAGCCTTTGGAGAACCCTTTTTGGTTCCAGGTAGATCCCCTTTGGGCTCTATGTTGAACCCTCTTTAAAAAGGGTTTTAGCTGTAACCAAAAAGGGCTATCCTATTGGGACAGCTAAAAAAACACTTTTGGAAACAAACATTTTTTCAGTACCCTGATCTGCACACAATACCCTATAATGACAAAGCAAAAACATATTTTTATAAATGCTTGCAAATGTATTAGAAATAAATGACTGAAATATCAAATCTATATGCCAAAACACTACAAGCTTGGCACACCTGTATTTGTATAGTGCATTTTGTTACGTTACAGCCTTATGAAAAAAAAATCCCTCATCAACCTTTCACACAATACCCCCTAAAGACAAAGCAAAAACAGGTTTTTGAAAATGTTTTCAAATGTAAACAACAGAAATATCTTATTTACACAAGTATTCAGACCATTTGCTATTGAGCTCAGGTGAATCCTGTTTCCATTGATCATCCTTGAGATGTTTCTAAAAATTGTTTGGATATTCAGAGACTTGTCCCAAAGCCACTCCTGCGTTGTCTTGGCTGTGTGCTTAGAGTCGTTGTCCTGTTGGAAGGACTAATCCTTTACTGCCTTTGCAGCAGCTAACAGGGATCAATGACAAATACAAATACACCCATGTAGACAGGAGTGATCAGTGTGAGAACAGCCCTGATGCTGAGTCTCCTTACACAGAGCTGTGTCTACAACCTCCACAAGAGGAACCTCACCCTCTCCGATGCTGGAACTTACTACTTTTGTAATGCTCGTCTATGGTGGAAGAAGAGGAGGACCAATGCCCAGCGTGGTAAGTGTCCATATTGATAATTTATGATCATGAACACAAAAACAAGAAAACGAGAATGAACGAAACAGTCCTGTTCGGTGAATACACAAAACAGAAAACAATCACCCACACCACACAGGTGGGAAAAACAAAATAACTAAGGTCAGAACGTGACAACTGTGCTGGATGTTGAGTGTGGTCACTCTGATGATCCACAGATGAGAATCCTAGTCCTTCTCTCTGTCATAAGAACTGGAGTTCTCCTCCACTGTCTGACCATCTTCATCATCATCTACACCACCAGGAAATACATCAAAGATAGATGTTGATCGACTTTTTGCATTAAATGTTGGAAATTTTATCCCTATGTATTGAAAATGAATATTTATTGAGATTTCTGAGTTGTTTAATATTGCTTTTTTTTAATCTAATGACCTGCGACCTCGTTTAAAAAGTTGGATGTCAGTTGAATAAATAGCTCTTCAGAAATCCCTGAGTATGCTTCTTCTTTTAGTACTAATAAATATCCATTTAAACAACTGACTGACTAAAATAGACTTGTTTCTTCTCTTGTGTTCTGTACATACAGTATGTCTGTATGAATGTGTGCAGAGGGCTTCTGCAGACCCAACCTACTGATCAATACAAAACCCACCCATGCATGCACCCACACAGCGAGATATTCACAAGTACCAACCTGCACACTGTGGTCTGCTGTGAAAACAAAACAAGGTCGTCTCTATGCTTTGGACAGGCCTACATACCCTGTGTCTCTATGTGGTTTTCGGCAGGATGTCTATGTGGTGTCAGTCTGTTTTCTCTCATTCTTTCATTGTTGTTCACAACCATGACAATTAGCAACACAGTCCACTTATATACTGTATGTCATGTAGCTTTTATACAAAACATTACCAAAGGTATGTGGACATCTGCTCTTTGAAAATCTCATTCCAAAATCATGGGCATTAATATGGAGTAGCCTCCACTCTTCTGGGAGGATTGTCCACTAGATGTTGGAACATTGCTGCGAGGACCTGCTTTCATTCAGCCACAAGAGATTTAGTGAGGTCGGGCACTGATGTTAAGTGATTAGGCCTGGCTGACAGTCAGCGTTTCAGTTCATCCCAAAAGTGTTCGATGGGGTTGAGATCAGGGCTCTGTGCAGGCCAGTCAAGTTCTTCCACAACGATCTCGACAAACCATTTCTGTATGGACCTCGCTTTGTGCACGGGGGAATTGTCATACTGAAACAGGAAAGGGCCTTCCCCAAACTGTTACCACAAAGTTGGAAGAACAGAATCATCTAGAATGTTATTATATGCTGTGGCATTAAGATTTCCTTCATTGGAACTAAGGCGTCTAGCCTGAACCATGAAAAACAGCCCCAGCTCATCAATCTTCCTACACCAAACTTTACAGTTTTCACTATGCATTCGAGCAGGTTGCGTTCTCCTGGCATCCGCCAAACTCAGATTCGTCCGTCGGACTGTCAGATGATGAAGCGTGATTCATCCCTCCAGAGACTGCGTTTCCACTGCTCCAGAGTCCAATGGTGGTGAACTTTACACCACTCCAGCCAATGCTTGGCATTGCGCATGGTGATCTTAGGCTTGTGTGTGGCTGCTCGGGCCATGGAAACCCATTTCATGAAGCTCCAGAGGAACAGTTCTTGTGCGATCATTGCTTCCAGAGGGAGTTTGGAACTCGGTAGTAGGTATTGCACTCGGCGGTTCCGTTCTGTGAGGCCATTCTATTGCCAATGTTTGTCTATGGAGATTGCCTGGCTGTGTGCTCGATTTTATACACCTGTCAGCAACGGGTGTGGCAGAAATAGTAGAATCCACTAATTTGAAGGGGTGTCCACATAATTGTTTAAATATAGTGTATGTATCTATGCAGAATGAAGGACTGCAATTCATGTATCGTTCAATAGGATGCAGCAGTGTACTATTATGGAAGTCCCCATGACTGCCTCAGCAATAGAGTTGGCAGCAACTTGTAGAAGTTGTCAAAAAGTTGACTAAGATGATGAACAATCATTGAACTCACTTTCCTGTGGAATCTCATGAGTCTAGTAGAAATAGTGGTCCAACAAATTATACAATAG
This sequence comes from Oncorhynchus kisutch, assembly GCF_002021735.2. Lineage (NCBI taxonomy): Eukaryota > Metazoa > Chordata > Actinopteri > Salmoniformes > Salmonidae > Oncorhynchus > Oncorhynchus kisutch. Next base: position 27,037,912 of record NC_034182.2, read on the forward strand.
ACAATATTATTCTGAAGTCACGTCATCTGGATTTTTGGGGGGCATTTTTTCTAACCTTAACCTAATTCTCCTGACCTGCCACATTAATACTCCGAACCTGCCATGTCAATTTACTTAACCTGCTGCGTAAGTTCTCCTAACCTGCTACAAAAAAGTCTGCAGACCAGTCCTGAGAACAGCCTTGGTTTCCACTATTGCGATACAGCCTCAAACTGGCTTGCCTGCTCTTTCTCTTCACTAATAATGCCAGTGTGTTCAGTCTTCAGTGAGTGTGTTCAGTCTTCAGCGTTTTTCTAGCCTATTCATCAAATATAGGCCCTGCTTTACTGAAGTTGCTAGACACTGCAAGCCAAGAAATTGCGATATACAGCATTCCATTGCGAGTCACACCCACCTACACACAGAGAACCAGATCACAGGTACACTGCGGTCCGCTCTAAGCAAGATGAGGCCGTATCTACCCTGCTACCTGCACTCTGTGTCTCCTTGTGGTTTTCAGCAGGATGTCTATTTGATGTAAGTTTGTTGTTCTTACAATCTTTACTTGTTGCCACTGACAATTTGCAGCCGTAAACCTACTCTATGTGTATAGTTATCTGAAATCAGTTCCAAACCACAATGACCTGCTAATGAACTCTGTTTCAAACGTCTGAGTTAACAATCTCAGTCCAGGTTGGGAGGGACAAGTTAGTGATGATGTCATGGGAGAATTTTCAGTACATTCGCAATCAGACATCTATTGTGAGGCACAAGGACTATTGCAGGGTCCTCTGGAAAGAAGACCAAAAGAGGAGGAACCTCCTTTTGATAGATTCCCTCCTATGAGAACAACATTCACCAGAGAGTGATTGGCTGAGGTTTCCAATCAGTGATGCAGTGGATGTTTCTGTGAATATAGGGAATGAGAGTGCCATGCAATTGATTTGTTTTATCCTGTCATCTAATTAATTGACTTGGTCAAAAGAGTATATGTTATCTTTAGCGGCACTTATGTAATGGAGACAAGATAGCCTACATCAAATGCACCTAAAAAAGTGACTGCGAGAACACAAATGGTAAACAAATTGAAAATACAATTTTCACACAGGTCTGACCAGAGTGAATGTGAGAAATACAAACCACAATTTCTTGCAAGACCATTCAGGAGTCAGGGTACAATACAAGACCAAAGGTTGTCTGAGTGAGGCGTAAACAAAAATGACGCGTCCAGTTCGACCAATCACCAATGACCCCATTGTTGAAGTGTTGTACACATGGTTAGACTTTTTCCACTCAAGGTGACACCTTCAAAGATGATCGCACCGTGTGTGATATTTCTCCTCCTTAAACAAATAGGTAAGTCAAATTGTTTTATTTCTCTGCTTGTGTGATGTGTACTATAAGATTTTTTATTGGGTACTGATATTACAGTCGATTTCAGGCAATCCACCTATCATGATAGCATTTTTAAGTATGTGCTGTCTAATATATGTGAGTAGCTAAGCAATTTTAGTTGTTGTGTGTGTTATAGATCATGTTCCAGCTGTAGCACAATCCCCAGCCATTCGTCTCATATCACCCAATGTTGGAGACACAGTGACTTTGCACTGTTTCTATGAGGGTGACATGGCAGTAACATTCTCCTGGTACAAGCAACCCTTTGGAAATATTCCTCGCGTCATGTCAACATTTTTTTATAAGTATGACAGTGGCGCTACATTCTACCATGAATTTAAAGGTAACCCTCGCTTCTCAGTGGAAAGTGACGAAGGAAAAAAATCACCTAAGAATTTCAGACATGGAACTCTCTGATTCAGCCTTATACTACTGTGGGAGCGCTTATGGAAACAAGGTGGAGTTTGGAGAAGGAACCATTCTCATTGTAAAAGGTACAGAGAGAATTCTTATATTCAGATAGTTAAAAATCTTAGATTATACACAATGAGTGTAGAATAATAGCTAAAGGAAATTGAATTATTGTGACAATCAAATAAAAGGTTGATGTCCTCGCCCTCGCGGAAATGTAATTAGCATAATACACAAAAAACACAAATCCTTCAGTTTAAGAGATATAGAGATATCTGTTTTTTTTTGCATGGGATGAGTCTCAATCCACTGCAACTGCCTATCTCGCTCTTCCGCATCTGTGGTGAAAGGTGACGGAGCTAGAGCGGTGTTTGTCAGACCATGAGACATTCTGAAAATCCGTCTTCTCACAAAATCGTCTGTAGTGTTCGATCGGTTTGGCCTACAAACGGTTATGGCCTACCCCTCTACGGAACGATGGGACAATACTGTACTACCAATTGAATATCACGGAATTGGGGAGAAAAAGGGAGAAAATAATAATAAAATAATAAAATAATAACAAAAATAAAAAATATTCACTTATTTTCAGGTTCAGAGTCCAACAGTAAGACAGTTGTACATCAGTCTGTCTCTAAATCAGTCCAGCCAGGAGACTCTGTGTCTCTAAACTGTACGATACACACTGAGACCTGTGCAGGAGAACACAGTGTCTATTGGTTCAGACATGGCTCAGGAGAATCCCGTCCAGGAATCATTTACACCCATGGAGACCGAAGTGATCAGTGTGAGAAGAGCTCTGAGGCTGAGTCTTCCACACAGAGCTGTGTCTACAACCTCCCCAAGAGGAACCTCAGCCCCTCTGATGCTGGAACTTACTACTGCGCTGTGGCCTCATGTGGGGAGATAGTGTTTGGGAACGGGACCAAGCTGGACATTGACCGTAAGTGACATTGTGTTTTGTTATAATCTAGATTGCAGGCAAGGTGTCATTCAGTTACTTTAGTTTTTCTATGTCATTCAGATATCTTTGTTTTTCTATATCGTTCAGAAATCTTTGTTTTCTGTATCGTTCAGATATCGTTTTTCTATGTCATTCAGATATCTTTGTTTTTCTATATCCTTCAGATATCTTTGTTTTTCTATATCCTTCAGATGTCATTGTTTTTCTATATCATTTAGATATCTTTGTATATGAGAGAATAAAATATGACTCAGATCAGGCCGAGTCTTGTTGGTGTCTCTAACATTGTCATAGCTTTATCCCTCAGTGTCTCAGTGTCTCCATCCCTATTTGATATTTCACAGATGGTTGTAAGGAGGACCATCTTCTGTTCATGTATTGCCTTGGCGTAGCGTTGGGTCTGTGTGTCCTCCTCCTCATTGTCCTTACTTGTGTTTTGTACAAGATGAGCAAGTGCATAGGTAACCAATTTTATTGTGCAAGATAGAGTATGCATTAGTTGACATGTTTTGGTCAAAATTGGTCATAGTCTCTTCATTGTATGATGATGATGATTATATTGATTAATGTGTTTGATTAAAAGGAACCCACCTTCAGCCAAGTACTCCTGCAGTCCCCAGTCATGATAACCAGGTAACCTGATCTAACACTTGTTTAGTTGTTGCTGAATCAATGTATTTTTCCTTCAATCAAAATATGAAAATATACATTTTATTAGAAATTTTATTTCACAATACCACAATGTTTAGTCTAATACCAAATATTGGATTTACATTTTTGCTATTCCTCTCAGGATCAAGGTGTTGACACACTCCATTACGCCGCTCTGAACGTCGCCCACAAGAAACCAAAGTCCGGGAGACAGAGGAGCGCCATGGAGACAGACACTGTGTACTCTGGGGTGACTCCAAAACATGGACAGAAACGTGAACTTTTCCTCTTTAATAACTTGAATTGATTTTGTGTGTTCGACACTGTATGTATAATTATGTTTTTTTTAGTGTGTTACAATGACTTGTAATCTGCCAAGCTCATTTTCACATTGATACTGTTGTTCAATTTTGATTGAATAAAACATTAAACTGCTTTCATAGAGAGGAATTGTTTGTTTAGCATTCATATTTTTGTCGTTACATTTCTACACTTTCACCCACAGATTCAGCATGCAACAACCATAGCAAGCCGATGATCAATGTAAAAAAAAATGGTTGGTTGCATAATAACTGTAAATATGTATCTATTGCTGGTGTTTTAGCCTCTCAAACTGTCTTCTTTTAGCTGTATCCTGTATCACAGCTCTCTGTGGTGTTCTGACTGCCCTAAATAGATGTTCCATTCACGTAAACTCAACTCTAACCCCCAGCAATGACCGTCAATCCTAACCACGCTCTCTTTACACACCTCTGTGCATCCAAACAACAAAGATCCATTTCACTAAGAACACAATTCTGCCTCTTCATGACAGTGGCGTTCAGACTTTTTTTTCATGAGCATGGCCTTATTTCTATTACAACATATTGGGTGACTGTCATTCACCCAGTTCAATGTAACAGCGATTGGTTTAGGCAATTACATGGTACTCAAATTGTCTCTATACCCATCATGAGGTTGCTACAACCTAGCATATGAACGAAAGTTTACAACGTAGGTGCGCACAGGTCGAGAGACACATTTGAGGTGATGGACAGTGACACATGGACAGATAGTGACATTCAATACGCCTTGCACACTCTTGCCTTCATCTAGCTGAACAAGGAGAAAATCATTAGTCCAACAGTTGCAAATGAGAGTTTCTATTGGACGAATTCAAGTATGTCAATCCACTCTTTGTTCTGTTTGCTACCATTTAAGAAACGTTTTTCAACAGAATCACTTGTGGACTACACACAGCCTACATTGTTGTCACCATATTAGCTAAAGTAACGTCATAGTCAGCATAGCTAATAGAACTAACGCGTTAGTAAACTAGCTACAATCATGCATTAACGTTACAGTGTACGGCAGTGTGGGCCCCGGTGACAATAAATTATTAAAACCAAAAGCTTACCTTGACTTGGAAGATTGGAAGAGTTCCAGTATTGTGTTGGATAGTCATAGCCAGCTAGCTAACATAGTATCACTCTGTTTGAGCAGGGTGTATCAGTAGGCTAAACTAGCTAAAACTGGCGAGTGTAGAGAGTATAGAGATATTGTTATCCACGTCGGCACCAACGATGTTAGGATGAAACAGTCAGAAATCACTAAGCGCAACATAGCTTCTGCGTGCATATCAGCTAGAAAGATGTGTCGGCATCGAGTAATTGTCTCTGGCCCCCTCCCAGTTAGGGGGAGTGATGAGCTCTACAGCAGAGTCTCACAACTCAATCGCTGGTTGAAAACTGTTTTCTGCCCCTCCCAAAAGTTAGAATTTGTAGATAATTGGCCCTCTTTCTGGGACTCGCCCACAAACAGGACCAAGCCTGACCTGCTGAGGAGTGACGGACTCCATCCTAGCTGGAGGGGTGCTCTCATCTTATCTACCAACATAGACAGGGCTCTAACTCCTCTAGCTCCACAATGAAATAGGGTGCAGGCCAGGCAGCAGGCTGTTAGCCAGCCTGCCAGCATAGTGGAGTCTGCCATTAGCACAGTCAGTGTAGTCAGCTCAGCTATCACCATTGAGACCGTGTCTGTGCCTCGACCTAGGTTGGGCAAAACTAAACATGGCGGTGTTCGCCTTAGCAATCTCACTAGGATAAAGACCACCTCCATTCCTGTCATTACTGAAAGAGATCATGATACCTCACATCTCAAAATAGGGCTACTTAATGTTAGATCCCTTACTTCAAAGGCAATTATAGTCAATGAACTAATCACTGATCATAATCTTGATGTGATTGGCCTGACTGAAACATGGCTTAAGCCTGATGAATTTACTGTTTTAAATGAGGCCTCACCTCCTGGCTACACTAGTGACCATATCCCCCGTGCATCCCGCAAAGGCGGAGGTGTTGCTAACATTTACGATAGCAAATTTCAATTTCCCCCCAAAAAAATGACATTTTCGTCTTTTGAGCTTCTAGTCATGAAATCTATGCAGCCTACTCAATCACTTTTTATAGCTACTGTTTACAGGCCTCCTGGGCCATATACAGCGTTTCTCACTGAGTTCCCTGAATTCCTATCGGACCTTGTAGTCATAGCAGATAATATTCTAATCTTTGGTGACTTTAATATTCATATGGAAAAGTCCACAGACCCACTCCAAAAGGCTTTCAGAGCCATCATCGACTCAGTGGGTTTTGTCCAACATGTCTCTGGACCCACTCACTGTCACAGTCATACGCTGGACCTAGTTTTGTCCCATGGAATAAATGTGGTGGATCTTAATGTTTTTCCTCATAATCCTGGACTATCGGACCACCATTTTATTACGTTTGCAATTGCAACAAATAATCTGCTTAGACCCCAACCAAGGAACATCAAAAGTCGTGCTATAAATTCACAGACAACACAAAGATTCCTTGATGCCCTTCCAGACTCCCTCTGCCTACCCAAGGACACCAGAGGACAAAAATCAGTTAACCACCTAACTGAGGATCTCAATCTAACCTTGCGCAATACCCTAGATGCAGTTGCACCCCTAAAAACAAAAAAAATGTCTCATAAGAAACTAGCTCCCTGGTACACAGAAAATACCCGAGCTCTGAAGCAAGCTTCCAGAAAATTGGAACGGAAATGGCGCCACACCAAACTGGAAGTCTTCCGACTAGCTTGGAAGGACGGTACCGTGCAGTACCGTAGAGCCCTTACTGCTGCTCGATCATCCTATTTTTCTAACTTAATTGAGGAAAATAAGAACAATCCGAAATTCCTTTTTAATACTGTCGCAAAGCTAACTAAAAAGCAGCATTCCCCAAGAGAGGATGACTTTCACTTTAGCAGTGATAAATTCATGAACTTCTTTGAGGAAAAGATTATGATTATTAGAAAGCAAATTACGGACTCCTCTTTAAACCTGCGTATTCCTCCAAACCTCAGTTGTCCTGAGTCTGCACAACTCTGCCAGGACCTAGGATCAAGAGAGACGCTCAAGTGTTTTAGTACTATATCTCTTGACACAATGATGAAAATAATCATGGCCTCTAAACCTTCAAGCTGCATACTGGACCCTATTCCAACTAAACTACTGAAAGAGCTGCTTCCTGTGCTTGGCCCTCCTATGTTGAACATAATAAACGGCTCTCTATCCACTGGATGTGTACCAAACTCACTAAAAGTGGCAGTAATAAAGCCTCTCTTGAAAAAGCCAAACCTTGACCCAGAAAATATAAAAAACTATCGGCCTATATCGAATCTTCCATTCCTCTCAAAAATTTTAGAGAAGGCTGTTGCGCAGCAACTCACTGCCTTCCTGAAGACAAACAATGTATACGAAATGCTTCAGTCTGGTTTTAGACCCCATCATAGCACTGAGACGGCACTTGTGAAGGTGGTAAATGACATTTTAATGGCATCGGACCGAGGCTCTGCATCTGTCCTCGTGCTCCTAGACCTTAGTGCTGCTTTTGATACCATCGATCACCACATTCTTTTGGAGAGATTGGAAACCCAAATTGGTCTACACGGACATGTTCTGGCCTGGTTTAGATCTTATCTGTCGGAAAGATATCAGTTTGTCTCTGTGAATGGTTTGTCCTCTGACAAATCAACTGTAAATTTCGGTGTTCCTCAAGGTTCCGTTTTAGGACCACTATTGTTTTCACTATATATTTTACCTCTTGGGGATGTTATTCGAAAACATAATGTAAACTTTCACTGCTATGCGGATGACACACAGCTGTACATTTCAATGAAACATGGTGAAGCCCCAAAATTGCCCTCGCTAGAAGCATGTGTTTCAGACATAAGGAAGTGGATGGCTGCAAACTTTCTACTATTAAACTCGGACAAAACAGAGATGCTTGTTCTAGGTCCCAAGAAACAAAGAGATCTTCTGTTGAATCTGACAATTAATCTTAATGGTTGTACAGTCGTCTCAAATAAAACTGTGAAGGACCTCGGCGTTACTCTGGACCCTGATCTCTCTTTTGAAGAACATATCAAGACCATTTCGAGGACAGCTTTTTTCCATCTACGTAACATTGCAAAAATCAGAAACTTTCTGTCCAAAAATGATGCAGAAAAATTAATCCATGCTTTTGTCACTTCTAGGTTAGACTACTGCAATGCTCTATTTTCCGGCTACCCGGATAAAGCACTAAATAAACTTCAGTTAGTGCTAAATACGGCTGCTAGAATCCTGACTAGAACCAAAAAATTTGATCATATTACTCCAGTGCTAGCCTCTCTACACTGGCTTCCTGTCAAAGCAAGGGCTGATTTCAAGGTTTTACTGCTAACCTACAAAGCATTACATGGGCTTGCTCCTACCTATCTCTCTGATTTGGTCCTGCCGTACATACCTATACGTACGCTACGGTCACAAGACGCAGGCCTCCTAATTGTCCCTAGAATTTCTAAGCAAACAGCTGGAGGCAGGGCTTTCTCCTATAGAGCTCCATTTTTATGGAACGGTCTGCCTACCCATGTCAGAGACGCAAACTCGGTCTCAACCTTTAAGTCTTTACTGAAGACTCATCTCTTCAGTGGGTCATATGATTGAGTGTAGTCTGGCCCAGGAGTGGGAAGGTGAACGGAAAGGCTCTGGAGCAACGAACCGCCCTTGCTGTCTCTGCCTGGCCGGTTCCCCTCTTTCCACTGGGATTCTCTGCCTCTAACCCTATTACAGGGGCTGAGTCACTGGCTTGCTGGGGCTCTCTCATGCCGTCCCTGGAGGGGGTGCGTCACCTGAGTGGGTTGATTCACTGTTGTGGTCATCCTGTCTGGGTTGGTGCCCCCCCCCCCCTTGGGTTGTGCCGTGGCGGAGATCTTTGTGGGCTATACTCAGCCTTGTCTCAGGATGGTAAGTTGGTGGTTGAAGATATCCCTCTAGTGGTGTGGGGGCTGTGCTTTGGCAAAGTGGGTGGGGTTATATCCTTCCTGTTTGGCCCTGTCCGGGGGTGTCCTCGGATGGGGCCACAGTGTCTCCTGACCCCTCCTGTCTCAGCCTCCAGTATTTATGCTGCAGTAGTTTATGTGTCGGGGGGCTGGGGTCAGTTTGTTATATCTGGAGTACTTCTCCTGTCCTATTCGGTGTCCTGTGTGAATCTAAGTGTGCGTTCTCTAATTCTCTCCTTCTCTCTTTCTTTCTCTCTCTCGGAGGACCTGAGCCCTAGGACCATGCCCCAGGACTACCTGACATGATGACTCCTTGCTGTCCCCAGTCCACCTGGCCATGCTGCTGTTCCAGTTTCAACTGACCTGAGCCCTAGGACCATGCCCCAGGACTACCTGACATGATGACTCCTTGCTGTCCCCAGTCTACCTGGCCATGCTGCTGCTCCAGTTTCAACTTCCACCTGACTGTGCTGCTGCTCTAGTTTCAACTGTTCTGCCTTATTATTATTCGACCATGCTGGTCATTTATGAACATTGAACATCTTGACCATGTTCTGTTATAATCTCCACCCGGCACAGCCAGAAGAGGACTGGCCACCCCACATAGCCTGGTTCCTCTCTAGGTTTCTTCCTAGGTATTGGCCTTTCTAGGGAGTTTTTCCTAGCCACCGTGCTTCTCCACCTGCATTGCTTGCTGTTTGGGGTTTTAGGCTGGGTTTCTGTACAGCACTTTGAGATATCAGCTGATGTACGAAGGGCTATATAAATAAATTTGATTTGATTTGATTTGATTTGATTTGCTAGCTAAGTAAGTGAAACTGAAAAGTGAACAAAAAAAAATCCTTCATTTTGGAATAAATTAATTTGTTCAAAACTGTTCAATTATTGTCTTTCTCTCTCTTTGAGTCAACTACTCACCAGATGTTATGCACTACAGTGCTAGCTAGCTGTAGCATATGCTTTCAGTCTCAGATTAATCCTCTGATCCTTTGATTGGTTGGACAACATGTCAGTTCATGCTGCAAGAGCTCAGATAGGTTGGAGGACATCCTCCGGAAGTTATTTTAATTACTGTGTAAGTCTATGGATGTGGGTGAGAACCATGAGCCTCCTAGGTTTTGTATTGAAGTCAATGTACCCATAGGAGGACGGAAGCTAGCTGTCCACCAGCTACACCATGGTGTTACCCTACTGAGTGCTGTTGAAGCTACTGCAGACCTTTGCGAAATCGTTTTTTAAAATCAATTATTTGGTGATTTGATTATATTTAGTATAGTTTTATCTAAAAAATTATAACTTTTGAAATGTTTTTATTCTTATGAAATCCCTTCCTCCACTGAGGAATTACCACTGCTCCATGAGATAAGTAAACTAAAAATAAACTTAGCGGAATATACTTTGAACAGAATTGATATGGTTAAGAGACTGATTTCAAATATGACAATGTTCACATTGTAACTGAGCAGTTTATTGACAAAATGTGAATTGGTATAAGTGCACCTTGCAGAACTGCAATCCGTTTCTTTTTCAACAGGGAGCAGCAGTGAACGTGGAAGTCCCCGTAACTGCCTCAACAGTAGAGTTGGCAGCAACTTGTAGAAGGGTTCAAAATGTCCACGAATTTGATGAAGTATCATTAACAGCGTGCTTTTCTGTGATAGTTCATGTGTCCAGCCTAAATAGCAGTCAAACTTATGCCAAAAATGTAAATTACTACTAACCTCAACATAGTTATAACAAAGTATAGCTCAGTAACAAGGAGCAACAATGAAACCGGTAGTAGAGTGATCTATGTATGATGAAGACAATGACTCATTTGTTTGAGTGTGTAGTTTTGTCATTGAGTTCCAGGGAGTCTTTGCATAAGTAAGGCACACAACCTATTGTTTTCAAGTCATATCTCCTTTGAAATGTCTTGACCTTCTTTTAGACATGTTGATAGCATGACACTCACATCCACCCACACATCTAACAAGTTCACAGGTACTTGCGTTCTGCTCTAAATACGAGGCCTTATCTAGACTTTGGTCCGGCCTGCTGGCCTTGTACACACAGGACCCTCCTACCTGCTATCTGTGTCTCTGTGGTTTTTAGCAGGATGTCTATCTGTTGTTTTCACATGTGTTACTGTTGCATGTGTTACTGTTACTGTTATTAGTCGTCACTTGAGCCGAATACAACAGTGAAATGTGAAATGCTTACTTACGAGCCCCTAACCAACAGTGCAGTTTAAAAAAAATAAGACTAAGAGATAAAAGTCACAAGTAATTAAAGATTAGCAGTTAAAAAATAACAATATATACAGGGGGGTGCCGGTACAGAGTCAATGTGTGGGGGCACCAGTTAGTTGAGGTAGTATGTACATGTTGGTAGAGTTATTAAAGTGACTATGCATAGATGACAACAGAGAGTGGCAATGGTGTGGAGAACGGGGGGGGGGGGGGGGGGCAATGCAAATATACTGGGTAGCCATTTGACTAGATTTTCAGGAGTCTTATGGCTTGGGGGTAGAAGCTGTTTAGAAGCCTCTTGGACCTAGACTTGATGCTCCGGTACCGCTTGGACCATTTAGCAGATGTTATTGCAGGTGTAGAGAAATGTTTGTCTTCCTAGCTCCAACAGTGCAGTAATATCTAACAATACACAACAATACACACAAATCTCAAAAGTAAAAGAATGGAATTAAGAAACATAGAAATGTTGGTAAGATTAAAGTATGCATGATGGGATGTATAGACAATATGGACAGTATATGGATATAATATGTAGTATATCGGAAGAATAGAATAGAATAGTATATCTCCAGCAATAGTTCATTAGGATAGGCCTTGACTAGTATACTGTATACAGTGCATTCGGAAAGTGTTCAGACCCCTTGACTTTTTCCACATTTTGTTACGTTACAGCCTTATTCTAAAATGGATTAAATTGTCATTTTTTCCTCATCAATCTACACACAATACCCCATAATGACTTAGCAAAAACAGGTTTGTGGAATGTTTTTCAAATTTATAAAAAATGTAAAACTGAAAAATCACATTTACACAAGTATTCAGACCCTTTACTCAGTACTTTGTTGAAGCACCTTTGACAGCGATTACAGCTTCAAGTTTTCTTGGGTATGATTCTACAAACTTGGCACACCTGTATTTGGGTAGTTTCTCCCATTCATCTCTGCAGATCCTCTCAAGCTCTGTCAGGTTGGACGGGGAGTGTCACTGCACAGCTATTTTCAGGTTTCTCCAGAGATATTCAATCAAGTCTGGGCTCTGGCTGGGCCACTCAAAGACATTCAGAGACTTGTCCCGAAGCCACTCCTGCGTTGTCTTGGCTGTGTGTTTAGGGTCGTTGTCCTGTTGGAAGGTGAACCCCAGTTTGACATCTTGAGCGCTCTGGAGCAGGTTTTCATCAAGGATCTCTCTGTGCTTTGCTCTGTTCATCCTACCCTCAATCCTGACTAGTTTCTCAATCCCTGTAGCTGAAAAATATACCCACAGCATGATGCTGACACCACCATGCTTGACTGTAGGGATGGTGCCTGGTTTCCGACGTGACACTTGCATTCAGGACAAAGAGTTCAATCTTGGTTTCATCAGACCAGAGAATCTTGTTTCTCATGGTCAGGGTCCTTTAGGGGCCTTTTGGCAAACTCCAATGTGCCTTTTACTGAGGAGTGACTTCCGACTGAGAACTCTACAATAAAGGCTTGATTGGTGGAGTGCTGCAGAGATGGTTGTCCTTCTGGAAGGTTCTCCCATCTCCACAGAGGAACTCTGGAGCTCAGTCAGAGTGACCATCGGGTTCTTGGTCACCTCCCTGACCAAGGCTCTTCTCCACGATTGCTCAGTTGGGATGGGCGGCCAGCTCCAGGAAGAGTATTGGTGGTTCCAAAATTCTTACATTTAAGGATGATGGATGCCACTGTGTTCTTGGGGACCTTCAATTCTGCAGAAATGTTTTTGGTAACCTTCCCCTGGTCTGTGCCTGGATAAAATCCTGTCTCGGAGCTCTACAAACAATTATTTAGATCTCATGGCTTTGATTTAGCTCTGACATGCACTGTCAACTGTGGGACCTTATATAGACACGTTTGTGCCTTTCCAAATCCAATCAAGTCGTAGAAACATCTCAAGGATGATCAATGTAAACAGGATGCATCTGAGCTCAATTCCGAGTCTCATAGCAGAGGGTCTGAATACTTATGTAAATAAGGTATTTCTTTATCCTTTTCTTTTTTTTTGCAAAAATGTCTAAACTTGTTTTCACTATGTCATTATGGGGTATTGGTTGTAGCTTTTTATTGAATCCATTTCAGAATAAGGCTGTAACGTATCAAAAAAGGTCAAGGGGTCTGAATACTTTCAGAATGCACTGTATATATGAAGTGGGTAAAACAGTATGTGAACATCCTTTCAAATGGCCAGTGTTCCATTAATAAAGTGACCAGTGTTCCATGACTAGGTACGTACTGTAGTAGGGCAGCAGCCTCTAAGGTGCATGGTAGAGTAACCTGGTGGTAGCTGTCTAGTGACAGTGACTAAAGTTCAGGGCAGGTTACTGGCCGGGGGCCGACTAGTGGTGACTATTCAACAGTCTAATGCCCTTAATATAGAAGCTGTATTTCAGTCTCTTGGTCCCAGATTTGATGCACCTGTACTGACCCCGCCTTCTGGATGGTAGCGGAGTGAACAGATCGTGGCTCAGGTGGATGAGGTCCTAGATGATCTTCTTGGTCTTCCTGTGACACCGGGTACTGTAGATGTCCTGGAGGACAGGCAGTGACCTCCGGTGATGCGTTGGGCAGACCGCTTCACCCTCTGGAGAGCCCTGAGGTTGCGGACGGTGCAGTTGCCATACCAGGTGGTGATACAGCCCAACAGGATGCTCTCAATGGTGCATCTGTAAAAGTTTGTGAGGGTCTTATTGGCCAAGTCAAATTTCTTCAGCCTCCTGAAGTTGAAGATGTTCTGTTGCGTCTTCTTCACCACACTGTCTGTGTAGGTGGACCATTTCAGATTGTCAGTGATGTGTACGCAGAGGAACTTGAAGCTTTTCATCTTCTCCATGTTCGATGGGGGCTTGTTCCCTCTGTTGTCTCCTGAAGTCCACGATCAGCTCTTTCATTTTGTTGACGTTGAGGGAGAGGTAATCTTCATGGCACCACTCCGGTAGGGCCCTCACCTCCTTCCTTTAGGCTTTCTCGTTGTTGTTGGTAATCAGTCCTACCACTGTTGTGCTGTCTGCAAACCTGAGGTTTCAGTTGAAGACGTGAGCGGCTGAGTATGCACCCTTGTGGGGCCCTTTGTAGGATCAGTCTAGTGGAGGTGTTGTTGCCTACCTTCACCGCCTGGGGGGTGGCCCGTCAGAAAGCCCAGGACCCAGTTGCACAGGGTGGGGTTCAGACCCAGGGCCTCGAACTTAATGATGAGCTTGGAGGGCACTGTGGTGTTGAAGGCTGAGCTGTAGTCGATGAACAGCATTCTTACATAGGTATTCCTTTTGTCCAGATGGTATAGGGCAGTGTGCAGTGCGTCATCAATTGCGTCATCCGTGGATCTGTTGGGGCGGTATGCAAATTGCATTGGGTCTAGGGTGTCGGGTAAGGTGGAGGTGATACAGTATGATCCTTAACTAGCCTCTCAAAGCACTTCATGGTAACAGAAGTGAGTGCTAAGGGGCGATAGTCATTTAATTCACTTTCTTGGGTACAGGAACAATGGTGGACAACTTGAAGCAAGTGTGGACAACAGACTGGGATAGGGAGAGATTTAATATCTTGTCCAGAGCAACATATGGGAGCAAGTAGGGTTAAGTGCCTTGCTCAAGGGCACATTCACCGATTTTTAACCTAGTCGGCACAAGGATTTTAACCAGCAACCTTTTGGTTACTGGCCCAATGCTCTTAACTGCTAGACAAGACATGTTCTATTCATAACAGCCCTCCCATGAGTCATCTGGAGTACTGTAACTGTTGAATGACCTGTTTAAAATAAAATAAAGTTTTCTTTCAAATACTTTAGGTACATGTGGTTTTGTTGTCTTCTACAATGGAGGCAAGATAAATCAAGTGTGACTAAAGTATGTTTGAGAAAACAAATAGCCTACTATTTTGACCTAGTGTTCTCCAGATGTGAGAAAACAAACAACCTACTATTTTGACCCAGGGACCTCCAGGGAGGTGAGGAAACAAATAGTCTACAATTTTGACCCAGGGACCTCCAGGGAGGTGAGGAAACAAATAGTCCTCTATTTTGACCCAGGGACCTCCAGTGAGGTGAGAAAACAAATAGTCTACTATTTTGACCCAGGGACCTCCAGGGAGGTGAGGAAACAAATAGTCCTCTATTTTGACCCAGGGACCTCCAGGGAGGTGAGAAAACAAATAGTCCTCTATTTTGACCCAGGGACCTCCAGGGAGGTGAGAAAACAAATAGTCTACTATTTTGACCCAGGGACCTCCAGGGAGGTGAGGAAACAAATAGTCTACTATTTTGACCCAGGGACCTCCAGGGAGGTGAGGAAACAAATAGTCTACTATTTTGACCCAGGGACCTCCAGGGAGGTGAGGAAACAAATAGTCTACTATTTTGACCCAGGGACCTCCAGGGAGGTGAGGAAACAAATAGTCCTCTATTTTGACCCAGGGACCTCCAGGGAGGTGAGAAAACCACGAACCACCAAACAAGCAAAACCTTCAAGACAGTTATTTGCATTCTACAGCTTCCTGTGTCTCAGTGAGTCCAGCCAGTAGACTGTGTGACTCTGTATGGTGCAATAGACCACAAGACCATGGTCGCCTGAATGAGAAGTCAACAAAGAAGATTGGGTCCAGTTCAACCAATCATCCATTAGCACTTTGTTGAAGTGTTGTACACATGGGTCGACTTCTCCACTCAAGATGGGATATTCAAAGATGGTGTCACTGTTGATGATATTTCTATGTCTCAAAGGAATGGGTATGTTATATAAGTTATATATTTCTATACTTATGGGATGTGCACCCCAAAAAAGGCATGGGTATTTCAAGACTATTCACAGTTTGAGGCTATCAACACTCAATTTGTTGTATTTTGAGGTGTATAATGGCTAATAATGGCTAATATTTTGAATACGGTAGGTCATGTTTTTTTGTGTGTTTAGTCTAGATCATGTTCTAGCTCAATCTTCAGACATTCATCTCATATTAGCCAACGTTTCACTGCACTACAACTTCCCAAATAAATAAGCAGCTTGATCAAGCTAATATTTGATTACCTTTATTCAATACCTCTGATTTGCTTTATATTGTCTTCTTCACAAGCTTTGCCCGGGATGTTCAAACTATGTTAGGACAGAGAATAAATATTATAGTACGTTTTATTCCTGTTCAGACATGCAATTAAATCCACCAGTTAAGTGTTCCCTCCTACTATATGATGGCTACGTGTAGAATGTCATCATACTGTGTATGAAGCTACCCCTTTGTCAGAGACAAACTCTGACATTACAATGATGAATAGACATTGATCTATCTTTTTGCTTTATGCTAACTTAGATCCTTTTTTCAAAAAAGCTTTTGGAATCCATTTGAATTACTTTATAGTATGAATATTATACGTATTTTGTATGTTTTTTGGTCTATATCTATATCTTGATCTTCAATCTATATTGTTTGTTTCCTTTTACAGTTTGTTCCTTTATCAAGGACATAGTCCAACCAGGCCTGGTCATGGTTACTGAGATGGGAGGTAGTGTGACTATCACTTGCTTTTGGCCGCTTGGTTCAGGCAGACTGTTGGACAGAGACCCCTTCTCATGGCATCATCACTTTTCATTGGCCAAGATGGTTTTTACTACGACAGCTTTAGCAAGGACTTCACTGGGACTAAACGTCTGATTGTGAAGAGAGGAGTTGACAGCTTTAACCCGACCATCTCTAAGACACATTTAGGGGACTGAGCTACATGCTAATGTGCTGCTATTCTTCCTGTTTGGCCCTGTCCGGGGGTGTCCTCGGATGGGGCCACAGTATCTCCTGACCCCTCCTGTCTCAGCCTCCAGTATTTATGCTGCAGTAGTTTATGTGTCAGGGGGCTAGGGTCAGTTTGTTATATCTGGAGTACTTCTCCTGTCCTATTCGGTGTCCTGTGTGAATCTAAGTGTGCGTTCTCTAATTCTCTCCTTCTCTCTTTCTTTCTCTCTCTCGGAGGACCTGAGCCCTAGGACCATGCCCCAGGATTACCTGACATGATGACTCCTTGCTGTCCCCAGTCCACCTGGCCGTGCTGCTGCTCCAGTTTCAACTGTTCTGCCTTCTTATTATTCGAACATGCTGGTCATTTATGAACATTTGAACATCTTGGCCATGTTCTGTTATAATCTCCACCCGGCACAGCCAGAAGAGGACTGGCCACCTCACATATGCTCTCTCTAATTCTCTCTTTTTTTCTCTCTCTCGGAGGACCTGAGCCCTAGGACCATGCCCCAGGACTACCTGACATGATGACTCCTTGCTGTCCCCAGTCCATCTGACCGTGCTGCTGCTCCAGTTTCAACTGTTCTGCCTTCTTATTATACGACCATGCTGGTCATTTAAGAACATTTGAACATCTTGGCCATGTTCTGTTATAATCTCCACCCGGCACAGCCAGAAGAGGACTGGCCACCCCACATAGCCTGGTTCCTCTCTAGGTTTCTTCCTAGGTTTTGGCCTTTCTAGGGAGTTTTTCCTAGCCACCGTGCTTCTACACCTGCATTGCTTGCTGTTTGGGGTTTTAGGCTGGGTTTCTGTACAGCACTTTGAGGTATCAGCTGATGTACGAAGGGCTATATAAATACATTTGATTTGATTTGATTTGCTATTGAAGTGGGCCAAGTCACATTTGGAGGAGCTGTTTTGATTGACAAAGGTAACCTAACTTACTTCTTTATTTTAGATTTTTCTTTTGCATCCATGAAATTCTAAATATACATTACAAATTGTTGATGAATAAATGTAGCAGTGCAATACAATTTACACACCATGATCTTACACTGTAAGTCTTTTAAGATTTAGAGTCCAACCGCATGTCTGGTAATGGGACCAAGCTGGACTATTTTGTGTGTGTCCATTACATGAAATCCAAATAAAAATAAATTTAAATTGTAATTTGTAATGCAACAAAATAGGAGAAACACCAAGGGGGATGAATACTCTTGCAAGGCACTGTACATTTTGATAACAGCATGATCTACAATATAATGTTTCTATATCTAGAAAACACTCTGCAAAAGACATGACTGTTCAGACTGTACACCCACTACGATGACCTGACAGTCAGTGGAACAGTGACAGGCAGACGTTCTATGGAAAAAATGTAACATTACACACAGAACAGCACAAACTGTCGCTAACCAGAATTGAAAGACATTGAGACTGGTGTTTTGCAGGTACTATTTAAAGAAGCTGCCAGTTGAGGACATGTGAGGCGTCTGTTTCTCAAACTAGACACTAATATACTTGTCTTCTTGCTCAGTTGTGCACCAGGGCTTCCAACTCCTCGTTCTATTCTGGTTAGAGCCAGTTTGCACTATTCTGTGAAGGTAGTAGTACACAGCGTTGTACGAGATCTTCAGTTTCTTGGCAATTTCTCGCATGGAATAGCCTTCCTTTCTCAGAACAAGAATAGACTGAAAGAATTTCATAGGAAAATACTTTGTTTCTGGCCATTTTGAGCCTGAAACCGACAAATGCTGATGCTCCAGATACTCAACTAGTCTATAGAAGGCCAGTTTTATTGCTTCTTTAATCAGAACTACAGTTTTCAGCTGTGCTAACATGATTGCAAAACAGTTTATAATGATCAATTATCCTTTTAAAATGATAAACTTGGATTAGCTAACACAACGTGCCATTGGAACACAGGAGTGATGGTTGCTGATAATGGGCCTCTGTACACCTATGTAGATATTCCATAAGAAAATCTGCCGTTTCCAGCTAGAGCAGTCATTTACAACATTAACAATGTCTAAACTGATCAATTTCTGATCACTTTGATGTTATTTTAATGGACAAAAAATGTGCTTTTCTTTCAAAAACAAGGACATTTCTAAGTGACCCCAAACTTTTGAACGGTGGTGTATATTAACAAAATAAAGTGTTTTGTTATATTTTCACCTGTCAGCATTAACAAGATTCCATCAGCAAACAGCATATGATTCATGAAAATCTTCCCACAATTGTAGGTCCCAGGGTCCTCTTGCCATGTGGCAGAAATGTTGAAATGGTGAAATGTGTTTTTGCCAGCCAACACAGAGAATCACCCACCATCAAATTCGTTGTAGAATTGCACATCACTCTGGTACTTTGAAGATTTAGCAATGTATTGAAGCACCATGCCAGTGGTGAGTTTGTACCATACCATGTAGTTGATGTTCTCACTGGTCATGTGGCAATCAATAGTCATATTGCCTCCTTCTGGAAAGAAGCAGGCTAAACAATTATTTGTGTTTTAGATACTCCTGAATTATAATAATAAATGTACCATGTTGAAAGCACATGCACCAAATATAGTAAGAACCTGTAATGTATGTTTAACAGTTATAAGATTAGTAAATTGACCTAGATGTTACTTACAAGCTTTCCAGATGAAAAGAAAGATGAAGAGTTGGTCCATCTGGCTTGTTCCTTCAAGTGATGATATTGACCTGTGTGAAATGCAGTCTCTCTACAGAAGAGAAAGGAAACTTGTGTTTGCTTTCATTGGTTGATCTCCGGTACCATCTGATCTGGATGTTCAAATTTTATTGGCTCTTCCGAAGGTGGTGGAGTGGCAATCTTTACCAAGGAACACCTTCAGTGCTCGGTTGTCTCCACCAAGTCTGTCCCCAAACAATTTGATTCGCTGGTTTTAAGCATTAAACTTTGAAATAGCTCTTTGTTGACTGTTGCTGGGTGCTATCGTCCTCCATCAGAACCGGCTTGTACCCCACCTTCCCTAAGCTCTCTCCTGAATTTGTCCTGCTAGGTGAACTAAACTGGGACATGTTTAAACCACCTGAATGGGACTTCCTAAATCTTTCTCAGATTACCAATCCAACAAGGTATGACTCCAAACACCCAGAAAAGGCTACTCTCCTCGATCCTAAGGAGTATTGGTGTCTCTGAGGGGTCTTTGGCCTGGTTTGCTAACTACCTCTCAAAGAGTGTAGTGTATAAAGTTGGAAAATCTGCTGTTATAGACACTGTCTGTCACCAAGTGAGTGACAGGAGGGAGCTTGAGGTAGTCACGTCATACAAGTACTTGGGAGTATGGCTAGACGGTGCACTGTGCTCTCAGCAAATAAAGTAATCGTTCCTCTTTCACCCCAGCTGCCAAACTAACCCTGATTCAGATGACGATTTTACTCATGCTAGAATACAGAGACATCATTTATAGATCCTCAGGTAAGGGTGCTCTCGAGCATCTAGATATTCTTTACCATTCGGCCATCAGATTAGCCACCAATGCTCCTTATAGGACACATCACTGCACTCTATAATGCTCTGTAAACTGGTCATCTCTGTATACCCGTCGCAAGACCCACTGGTTGATGCTAATTTATAAAACCTCTTAGGGATCACTCCCCCCTATTTGAGATTTCTACTGCAGCCCACATTCTACACATACAACACCCGTTCTGCCAGTCACATTCTATTAAAAGTCCCCAAAGCACACATCCCTGGGTCGTTCCTCTTTTCACTTCGCTGCAGCTAGCGATGGAATGAGCTGCAAAAAGCAAGCAAACTGGACAGTTAGGGTTAGACTTGATTCAAAGACTCAATAATGGACACTCTTACTGACAGTTGTGGCTGCTTTGTGTGATGTATTGGTGTCTCTACCTTCTTTCCCTTTGTGCTGTTGTCTGTGCCCAATAATGTTTGTACCATGTTTTGTACTGCTACCATGTTGTGTTGCAACAGTGCTGTGATATCATGTGTTGCTGCCTTGCTGTGTTGATGTCTTAGGTCTCTGTTTATGTAGTGCTGTGATGTGTGTTTGGTCCTATATATTGTATATATATATTTTTTTTAATCCCAGGCCCCCATAGGAGGCCTTTTGGTAGGCCCTCATTGTAAATCAGAATTTGTTCTAACTGACTTGTCTAGTTAAATAAATAAAAGACTAGGGTTCAGGTTGGTTAGGGTTTGGCTTGGCTAGGGTTACAGCTAGGACTAGGGTTAGGGCTGGGGTTAGGGCTAGGGTTAGGCTAGAGCTGGAGGGTTAGGGTTGGTGAACAGTTAGTTTGATCATTGTTGCGTACACCTCTTGGAGGAAACGCAAGACCCCGCTACATTTCAACTCCCTGTGGAGTGAAAAAAGTATGTGATCGTAGGTGCGGAGAAGGACGACAGAGGCAGAGAATACCGTTTACAGGGAATTTATTATTCCTAACACAAGGTAATGTTGGGAAAAATGGGCTGGACGGAACTAAAGCAAAGAAAGTAAACGTTTAAGGAATCCCCTCTCCTACCTTACCTGCCATCTAACCTAACCTTTTGCACCACTTGGCGCGCTAACCAAAAAAACAGGAGGTGGTCCGCCCAGGTCTTACCTAGTGTGCATAGACATATTAAATGCTACGGGTTATGTATGCCCGCGGGCCTCTTGCCTAAACACTTCCAAAGTGCATTTGGGGAACAAATGAAACAGAATAATTTACCAATACTCTAAGTGTGAAATTTCAATAACCACAAACACTAAGTCCTATTGTCATACACATACATCTGAAGGAGCGGCTACAAAATAATATTTAAAAAAAAGCTTTTACTGACCGCCACAACAACCAACACAGGACAGAAAAAAAAGCTCTCTGACATTGGAACACTGGCTTTCATCAAGCTGGAGAAGAAGTTGGTAATTGAAGAAACAGCTGTATCCCCTGACGAGAGGGAGGGGTCAGTGCTCGAATCAGCGATGGGGCCGACCAATCAGCTGCTTTAGGAATCCAGGAAGCCATTTCCTGAAATAGACACACATACAAACCCACAACAACACAGAAACGTAACAGCATGTGCAATCCATCTATAGGGTGAAGCCTTGTGGTCCTCTATGAACCCCACCAAACCCAAACACCTATATCAGTGGCATGATATTCTGTGTAGAAAACAATGGATGATGTCCCCCCCCCCATCTTTATTTAGTGCTTGGTCCTGTCCACTCTGTTCTGATACGCCCTGACTGATTGAGGACATTGTAGAGGGAAACAGAAAACACATAATTGTTCGTAAGAGTCTTATCTTTCAGTGATGGGGTCATAATATTTTTTGACTTAAACCGTTCAAATGATAGAAACACATTTGTGGGAAGAAAACAAAAACCACTCTGTTTATTACAACTGCAACTCGCAGCTACTTTAGGTTACTGCTGTAACCCTGGTTCTATGATCCAAGAGCAATTTGTACATTTTATTTAAGATTTCTTCTCATGTGCACATTTTTAAATCAGGGGACAGACAGTACATGGGGTCACAACCTTCAGTTTGAGAAACGCTGACCTATATGAACCTAACCGAACCCAGACACCATCTTCATTTTGATTGAACACAAATATGCTACATTTCTGTTTTTACATTCCACATAATATGTCTTTGCTTGTCTCCAAACAAAAAAAAAGTATATGCATAGGTTCTGTACAGCAATCTAGAGGGAGTGAGTGGAGACAATTAGGAGGGGTGAGGGGTTTGTTGAGACTTTCTGTAAATAGACATTGTGGTCCAATACTAACTACCACGCCCCCTACCAATGAAATCCCTTTTGATCTCACTGTGATCTCAGTGTGAATAAAGAGGTGTTCTCTGATTCACAACCAGACAGAGCAGAATAGATTTACACACAGAATGGCGAGAACCTTCCTACCAGCTCTACTGCTCTATGGATTGAGTAAGTAAACTACTGTTAAATCTATCATGGAGACAGAGAAAGATTGACTGCATCCATCAAGTATAACCAGAATGTTCAGGGCAGCACTTCCTCCTCATTTCTAACATGTACATGTGATATCACCGATTACAGTCATTAATGTTGGACTTTGTTCTTTGTGTTTCAGGTTTGGTCTCTGTGTTGGTTTCTCAGTGTCAAACTACGGAGGTCCGTACTGGGGATACCATCACCTTGCAGTGCTCCAATCTTACAAAGGCTGTGGGACACACAGCATGGTTCAAGCAAGTCAACGGATCAGAGCCTGTGTGTATCTCGTCTATGTACGGCTTTAATTCAACACCTGATCTCCACAATGGTTTTCAAAGGAGCCATTTGGAAATGTTCAGCAACCACACCACTATCTTTCTCAAAATCACAAAAGTGGAAATAGCTGACTGTGGTCTGTATTTCTGTGGATTGTTTCCACATCGCCACATGTTCTTTGTCAACGCAACATATCTAAAAATTAAAGGTACGTTTTCAACTATTTATTTGGCTTTTGATACATTTGAAAATGTGTATCAACCTAATCAGGAGTTATCATGAAACAAAGGCAGACCATTGATGGACATATTTTTTAGCATTATAATTTGGAAAAATAAATACTTCTCTATTATTACTAATCGCAATGCTATAGGGCACAACGGAGGTGAGGAAACACCAGAGTAATCTAAAGAGAGTCATGTAGATGAAAAAATATCTACATGATGAAATGTTTAGGTCTGTCATTAAAGGACCACCAAGTGATTTAATAAAATGTAATCTAATAGGACATTGTAATGGAACTATCAGTCTAGTAGGAGAGGATGATGACATATACCTAGGAGAGGATGATGACATATACCTAGGAGAGGATGATGGAACCATGTACCTCCTTCCCCTGGTTGTGATCCTGGGTGTTGTGACTGCTGTTCTACTGATAGTCATTCTCATCCTGGTCCTCAAGATCAGACGAGACGCAAACAGACACAACACAGGTAGGAGACCATTTCATGATAATATGGGACCTTTGAACTATACATTTAATGTGGATGTTTTTCCCCTGACATACTGTACACTGATGATTAGAGACTCCGTGTGTACACTAGAATGGATTGATCCATTAATTCGTTCTCTCATCTCTCTTTGATATTCAGGACCTGATCCTCAAAGACAACAACACAATGATCAGGTAAATACTGATTAAATACGGAAATATAAGCAATTCAGAAACTGAGAAAATGACAACTACTGCATGGTGTTTGCAAATCTACAGAAACAAGATCCAGATACATTGAATTATGCCGCACTGAATTTCACCTCCAAGAAGAGGAAGATGGAGAGGAGAAGAGAGAAGGAGCAGGACCCCCATGTAGTGTATACTGCTACAAGATGATAAAGTGGAGGAGGATGGAAGAGGAAAATTAATTGTCCATATCTTTGAATACATTGATTTACCATATGCTTGAATACAAGATTAAATATCGCTATATTGTGTCTGTGCTGTTATATTGAATGTATTGACCTTTATTTAAATGTAAATCAATTCATCTCTGCAGTGTATGTTTGTGAGTTTTACCTCAGGGCTACAATAGCTCTCTCCAACTCAGCTAGGCCAAACATCTCAGTGGTACAGGGTGTGGTTAGAGAAGAGTTAGAAGTCAAAACACAACTGTTTAATGGTCACAGGGGAATAGTTGCCTCTTTTGACCTCTCTTAACTTAGATCTCTGTTGTGTGTGTCAGTGATTTGGTCATTTTTTTATAGGGTGACCCTGAGGGTCAAAGTACCCAACAGTAGACAACTGTATTATACTGATCACTTATAAAGACAAATAAACAGCCATTGCCATGATGTTATTCACCCCTTAGTATTTCCTGTCTTGGCTTTGTACTGATGAAATCAATTCAAATTATATTAGTCACATGCGCCGAATACAACATTGAAATGCTTACTTCTGGGTAGCCTAGTGGTTAGAGCGTTGGACTATTACTAGTCCTTAAAGGTTGCAAGATCAAATCCCTGAGCTGACAAGGTTCAAATCTGTCATTCTGCCCCTGAACAAGGCAGTTAAACCAATGTTCCTAGGCTGTCATTAAAATTAAGAATTAGTTCTTAACTAACTTGCCTAGTTAAAGAAAGGTATAAAAAAAAAAAGAGAATAGCAGTGGTGTAGGCGTTCAGGAGTCTTATGGTTTGGTGGTAAAAGCTGTTTAGAAGCCTCTTGGACCTAGACTTGACACTCTGGTACCGCTTGCCGTGCGGTAGCAGAAAGAACAGTCTATGACTAGGGTGGCTGGAGTCTTTGACAACATTTTTTGACAATCACAGCCCCCTATTCCGAGAAGCAGCTTATAAGGAGAATATGATTGTGGTCTGAGGTAGAGGAGGGGCCAGTGAGGGTACACATCACTTCCTGTGGTGTGAGTGACAGGAAGGAGCAGCTCAGTGTAGAGTGAGACCTGCTGAGGTGAACATCACTGCATCTCTCATAGACTAACACTGGGGGATGAAATGTCCATTATGCTCGCTCTCTCTCTCTCTCTCTCTCTCTCTCTCTCTCAGCATGTCTCGCCAGATTATCAGTCCACCTGCCGACAGATAGTGCGGGAAAATATTTTTTGTGTAAGAGTAAACACAACTCTTCTGTTCATCTGGACAGTAAACACCAGACCCCTGCCGCTCAGTTAGATATGCAAAGTATGTCAAGAATACAAACCACAGGATAAAAACATTTCCTAAACCCTAAACTGTGCAGGATTTCTTAAACTGTGGGTCCTGAGTTATGAGAAAACTTATATAATCCCAGGCTATTTCTTCAAAGTTCTGGTCGTTGGAGGGAGAACAGCCAATTTCTCAATTGGGTCTCGAGTTGAAAATGTTTAAGAAACCTACAGTAAAGCATTCAACAAGAGGATAAAGTGCAGATAAAATTGAGTGTCATCTCAATAGTTTTGTCAACTCTTCCTTCATGAAAAAAGAGAAAGTATTGGTACCAAACACATGTTTGAACCCCCCACCCCATATTATTCAATGCTATTGCGGTTACAACTAATATTCGATTTTATTGGTGCATCTTTTATGCAGTGATGGGTAAATTTACATGATGGGTTACTTTAACCATTGGGCTGGGGTTGGGTCGGTAGTATTAGCAGCACTAAATATCATTCACAGTATCATTTCCAAACATCAAAAGAGAAAGAATTGAAGTTAATGTTTCATTTCTCTCAATAAAGAAGCAGCCGTATCAAGCAAATATTTGATTTCCTTGATCCAGCTACTCTGACCTGCTTTATAATGTCTTAAAAAGTAATTATAAGGAAGCTCAAATTATGGTGAGCCAGAGGACACACTTCTAAGATTGTAGTCGGCCAATAATATCTCTCTTTTCAGTGTTCCGTCCTACTGCATGAAAGGTACATGTAAAGTGCCATCATATATAAGGTACATATAAGATGTCCCACTGTCAGACCCACAGACTATACAGTGCAGAAGGGACTAATGTTACAATGATGAATAGAGAATTATTTATGTTTTACATCAACTTGTGGAAGTGTAAGACATTTTAATTGAATTTATTTTTCAATTATTTGTAGTATGTAGTTAGAATATGAATAAGTTAAGTGGACGTTCTCTCTGTAATGCTAGAAATGGTTTATCCATGTCTTTATCTTTGATCCATTTTGTTTATAAGCTTTGACAGTTTGTGCTTTTACCAAACTAAACGTAATCCAACCAACCCCTGTGATGGTTACTGAGCTGGGAGGCACTGTGACTCTCACTTGCTTTTGTCCCAAATTGTCGGTGACCAGGTTTGATTGGTTCAAGCAGAGTTTTGGACAGAAACCACTCCTCATGGCATCTTTATGTTGGCCAAGATAATTATTATTCCAACAACTTTATCAAGGACTTTACTGAGACCAAACGTTTGGGTGTGAGGAGAGGAGACTACAGCTGTAACTTGACCATATCTAAGACAGAGCCAGGGGACTCAGCTACATACTTTTGTTCTACTACAGACATCTATGAGCTCACAATTGGAGACAGAACTGTTTTATTTGTCAAAGGTAACTAAACATTTGCTTCTTCATTAAAAAAATGTATGGCCCTGTATATTGGTATGTTTCTGCAACTACTTCATCAAATGCTAGCGATGAATACATGGCTTGTTTTTCACCCACTTCGACTTACATTAGTTACTCACCTTCTTCAGATTCAGAGTCCAACAGCATATCTGTGCTCCAGCAGCCTGTGTCTGAGTCAGTCCATCCAGGAGACTCTGTGACTCTGAACTGTACAATACACACTGAGAGCTGTGCAGGAGAACAGTGTCTATTGGTTCAGACATGGCTCAGGAGAATCCTGCTCATGAATCATTTACACCCATGGAGACAGGAGTGATCAGTGTGAGAAGAGCTCTGATGCTGCGTCTCCTACACAGAGCTGTGTCTATAACCTCCCCAAGAGGAACCTCAGCTTCTCTGATGCTGGGACTTACTACTGTGCTGTGGGCTCATGTGGGGAGATACTGTTTGCAGACGGGACCAAGCTGGACATTGACCGTAAGTGATACTTCTGACATCTATATAATCAAAGTTCTTCTTAGATTGCAGACAAGGTATCGTTCATATATTTTTTTAATTATTCAGATATCTTTGTTTTTCTATATCCTTCTGATATCTTTGTATATGAGAGAATAAAATATGACTCAGATCAGGCCGAGTCTTGTTGGTGTCTCTAAATTTGTCATAGCTTTATCCCTCAGTGTCTCAGTGTCTCCATCCCTATTTGATATTTCACAGATGGTTGTAAGGAGGACCATCTTCTGTTCATGTATTGCCTTGGCGTAGCGTTGGGTCTGTGTGTCCTCCTCATCATTGTCCTTACTTGTGTTTTGTACCAGATGAGCAAGTGCATAGGTAAGTGACAATATTGTGCAAGATCCAGTATGCTTCTCAATTGTTGGTACAGTTACATTAGTTGACATGTTTTGGTCAAAACTGGTCAAAAAAGCTCTTCAATGTATGATGAATATGATTATATTGATTATTTGTGTTTGATAAAAAGGAACACACCCTCAGCAAAGTACTCCTGCAGTCCCCAGTCATGATAACCAGCTAACCTGACCTAACACTTGTTTAGTTGTTGCTGAATCAATGTATTTTTCCTTCAATCAAAATATGAAAATATTAATTTTATTAGAGGATTGTTTCACTATACCACAATATTTAGTATAATACCAAATATTTAGATTTTAATTTTTGTTATTCCTCTCAGGATCAAGAGCCTGTTACTCTCCATTACTCCGCTCTGAACGTCGTCCTCAAGAAACCAAAGTCCGGGAGGCAGAGGAGCGCCACGGAGACAGACACTGTGTACTCTGGTGGACAGACAGAAATGTACACTTTTACTCTTTATGAATTTGCATTGATTCTGTGTTTTCTACACTGTATGTTTGACTGTGGCTTTTTCATTGTAAATTACAATTACTTACATTGATACTGTTGTTCCATTTTGATCAAATATAACATTCAACTGCTTTCAAAAAGAGGAATTGTTTGATGAGCATTCATAGTTTTGGCATTACATTTCTACAACACTTTCACCCACAGATTCAGTGTGCAACAACCATATCAAGCCTATGCTCAATGTAAAACATAAGGTTGGTTGCATAATAACTGTAAATATCTATTGCTGATGTTTTAGCCTCTCAAACTGTCTTCTTTTAGCTTTATCCTGTATCACAGCTCACTGTGGTTTTCTGGCTGCCTTGAATAGATGTTCCACTCACTCACGTAAACTCAACTCTAACCCCCAGCAATGACCATCAGTCCTCACCACACTCTCTTTTCAAACCCCATCTAAACCACCAACATCCATGTCACTAAGAGCCCAACTCTCTCTCTCCATAACAAAAGACTGAACTAAAAATAAACTTCTTAGCTGAATATACTTTGAACAGAATTGATATGGTTGAGAGACTGATAATAAACATGACCATGTTCACTTTGTAATGGAGAAGTTTTCACAAACTGTTGACAACATGTGAATATGTATAAGTGCACCTTGCAGGACTCCAATCCATTCATTTTACAACAGGGAGCAGCAGAGCACATGGAAGTCCCCACAACTGCCTCAACAGTCGAGTTGGCAGCAACTTGTAGCTATGAAGAATCTATAACAAGGTAATATAGTTGTTACATGCTTATTACACATCTATAACATGGTCGAAATCATTTCCAGCATCTTTAAATAGCAGCCACCAAACAGGCCAAACAGTCATCATCCCTGGATCAACATAGTTATAATAAACATAGTTATAATAAACATAGTTATAATAAACATAGTTATAATAAACATAGTTATAATAAAGTGTAGCTTAGTAACAAGGAGCAACAATCACTCAAAATGAAAGCGGTAGTAGAGAACTGTATGATGAAGACTCATTTGTTTGACTGTGTAGTTTTGTAATTGAGTTCCAGGGAGTCCTTGTATAATTAAGGCACACAACCTATTGTTGTCAAGTCCTCTGAAATGTCTTGAACTAGTTTTAGATGTGTTGATAGCATGACACTCACATCCCCCCCACACAGGTAACAAGTTCACAGGTACTTGAGGTCTACTCTAAGTACGAGGCTATATCTATTCTTTGGTCAGGCCTGTTGGCCTTGTACACACAGGACCCTCCTACTTGCTCTCAGTGTCTCTGTGGTTTTCAGCAGGATGTCTATTCTGGTGTCAGTCAGTTGTTTTCACATTTGTTATTGTTGTTCATGTTTCTACTGACAGCTTGCAGTCACAGCAAACCAGTTCTTTATAAACTTACTTGGATATATATAGTTATCTGAAATCAGTTTCAAACCACAAAGAACTGCTAATGAACTCTCCAAGTTAAGCATCTCATGTCATAATACGGAACCATCTATACTATATCTATCTGCTCAGGGTGAGGGGCTATTTTAAGATGATGTCATGGGAGAACTAGTGCATTCTCAATCAGACAAGTGTTCTAGGACTACTGCAGGGTTCTCTGTAAGGAGACCAATAGAGGAGGATCTCCTTCTGATAGATTGCCTCCTATGAGAACCACACTAACCAGACAGTGATACAGAGTGGATAAAGTGTGTCATGTGTATTGGTTATATTAGGCTGGTGAGTCCAATCAGTGATGCACTCACAGGTGTTACACTAAAGTTAATGCATGTTTCTGTGAATGATAGGGAATGAGACTGACATACAATTGACTTGATTCATGCTGTAGGTGTTTATCCAATATACACTTCCAATGCTCTACTCCTGTTCACACTTACATTTTAGTAATTTCGAAGACAGTCTTATTCAGAGCAGCTTACCAGAGCAAGTAGGATTAATTTCAAAAAAAATAAGTAAGTTATAGACCTATAACAAGGACTTCACTGGGACTAAATGCCTGAGTGCGGAGAGAGGAGTCGACAGCGTTAACCTGACCATCTCTAAGACACAGTTAGGGGACTCAGCTACATGCTAATGTGCTGCTATTGAAGTGGGCAAAGTCACATTTGGACAAGGAGCAGATTTGATTGTCAAAGGTAAACTAACTCAAGTAAGTCTTTGTTTTGGATTTTTGCATTCATGAAATTCTAAATATACAATATAAATTGTTCATAAAAAAAGATCTAGCAGGACAAACAGTTGACACACCATGATCTTACTCTGTCACTCTTTTCAGAATTAGAGTCCAAGAGCATGTCTGTTGCACAGCAGCCTGTGTCTGAGTCAGTCCAGCCAGGAGACTCTGAACTGAACAATACACACTGAGACCTGTGCAGGAGAACACAGTGTCTATTGGTTCAGACATGGCTCAGGAGAATCCCATCAAGGAATAATTAACACCCATGGAAACAGGAGTGATCAGTGTGAGAAGAACTATGAGGCTGGGTCTTCTACACAGAGATGTGTCTACAATCTGCCCAAGTGGAACCACAGCCTTTCTGATACTGGGACTACTGTGCTGTGGCCTCGTGGGGAGATACTGTTTGGGAATGGGATCAAGCTGGATGTTGAGTGTGGTCACTCTGATGATCCACAGATGAGAATCCTGGTCCTTCTCTCTGTCATAAGAACTGGAGGTCTCCTCTGCTGTCTGACCATCTTCATCATAATCTACACCACCAGGAAATAGATCAATCTAAGACAAATGTTGATGGACTTTTTGCAGTAAATGTTGGAAATATCATAATTGAAAATATGTATTTGTTGAGATTGCTGAGTTGTTTTGCATTCTAAAAATAAATGGCCAGTGACCTTGTTTAAAAAGTTGTGTCAGTAGATTAAATTGTACTTTTGAAATCCATGTATAAGTTGCTTCTTATAGCATTAATAAATATCCATTTAAACAACTGATACTGACTGAAATGGACTTGTTCCTTCCCCTTGTGTTCTGTACATACAGTATGTCTGTATGAATGTGTGCAGAGGGCTTCTGCACACCCAACCTACTGATAAATGCTAAACCCACCCATGCATGCACCCACACAGCGAGATGTTCACATGTACCTGCCCTCTGTGGTCTGCTGTGAGCACAAAACAAGACCGTCTCTACGCTTTGGACAGGCCTGCTGGCCTTTTACACACCCTGTGCCTCTATGTGGTTTTCAGCAGGATGTCTATGTGGTGTCACTTTGTTTTTTCTCATTCTTTCATTGTTGTTCACAACCATGATAATAAGCAACATAGTCCACGTATATACTGTATGTCATGTAGCCTATATCTTGTCACTTGCAAGATCATAGGTTTATTTCATTCAAACTACAATCATTTGTTTACTCAGTAAAAAAATTGTATTAATGTATATTAGGCTACAGTGAATAGGCCTATCCATGAGGTACACCCCTACCAAACGCTCAACTAGTAGCCTACACTTGAGTTAGTACATGAATGACAGAGATAAGACTGACTTTCATTCTGTAGGTGTTTCCTCCACATACCCTCACAGTAATGCTCCACCCCTGTACACCCTTCATGTCAGGACATGTTCTTTGTATAACAGTCCCCATATAGGTCATCAGGAGTACTGCCTGTAACTGTTACATGGGGAGGGGCTAAATCTATTTTAGCCACACAACTGAGTTTGACAACAAGAGGATACAGGTACATTAATGTGTAATGTATGCTTGAAAATGTACTGCATACTTACCAGATAATATTATACTTTTAACCCCATTAAATGAATCATATTCATATATTCTCTTTAAACACTGCCTCAGTATTGGACATCTTTGTGTCAACTGGTGCCCACATAGCAAACTATACATTTCCCCCCCAAAATAATGATTCTAGACACCACAAACTGTCTACCACAAACCTGTACTGGGGTACAGGTTCTTCGAGCTAATTGAGGTAATATGTACATAGGGGTAAAGTGATAATTCATAGATTATAGATTATAAATAGCGAGTAGCAGCAGCGTTAAAAAAAAGGTGTGTGTGTGTGAGGGGGGGGGGGGGGGGGTCAATGCAAATAGTACATGTAGCCATTTGATTAGCTGTTCAGCAGTCTTAAGGCTGGGGGTAGTAGCTGTTAAGAAGCCTTTTTGTCCTAGACTTGGTGCTCCGGTACCACTTGCCATGCGGTAGCATAGAGAACAGTCTATGACTAAGGTGGCTGGAGTCTTTGACAATTTTTAGAGCCTTCCTCTGACTCAGCCTGGTATAGAGGTCCTGGATGGCAGGAAGCTTAGCCCCAGTGATGTACTGGGCTGTACGTACCGTCTGTAGCACCTTACAATCGGAGGCCGAGCAGCTCCCAACCAGGCAGTGATGCAACCAGTCAGCATGCTCTCGATGGTGCAGCTTGAGATATTTTTGAGGATCTCAGGACCCATGCAAAAACCTTTCAGTCTCCTGAGGGGAATTAGGCGTTGTCGTGCCCTCTTCACGACTGTATTGGTGTGTTTGGACCATGATAATTTGTTGTTGGTGTGGACACCAAAAAACTTGACGCTCTCAACCTGCTCCACTACAGCTCCATCAATGACAATCGGGGCATGCTTGGTGCTCCTTTTCTGGTAGTCCACGATCATCTCCTTTGCCTTGATCCCATTGAGGGAGAGTTTGTTGTCCTGGCACTGCTCTTCCAAGACTCTGACCTCCTCCCTATTGCGTGTCTCATTGTTGTCTGTGATCAGGACTACCACCGTTGTGTCTTTTGAAAACGTAATAATGGTGTTGGAGTCGTGCTTTGCCATTCAGTCATGGGTTAACAGGGAGTACCGGAGGGGACTAAGCACGCACCCCTGAGGGGCTCCCATGTTGAGGATCAGCATGGCATATGTGTTGTTGCCTACCATTACCACCTGGGAGCAGCCTGTCAGGAAGTCCAGGATCCAGTTTCAGAGAGAGGTGTTCAGTCCCAGGGTCCTCAGCTTAGTGATGAGGTTTGAGGGCACTTTGATTTTGAATGCTGAACTTTAGTCAACGAGCAACATTCTCACGTAGGTCTTCCTTTTGTCCAGGTGAGAAAGGGCAGTGTTGAGTGCAATAGAGATGGCATCCTCTGTGGATCCATTGGGGCAGTATGCAAATTGGAGTGGGTCTAGGGTTTCTGGAATGATGGTGTTGATGTGAGCCATGACCATCCTTGAAAAGCACTTCATGGCTACAGATGTGAGTTCTACAGGTCGGTAGAAATTTAGGCAGATTACCTTGTTGTTCTCGGGCACAGGGACTATGGTATTCTGCTTGAAACATGTTGGTATTACAGGGACAGGTTGAAAATGTCTTTAAAGAAAGATCAATAACTCATATTATAATGTTAAACCGTTTTTTCTCTTCTCATGCCACTAACACTAACACACCCTCAAACAAACAGCAACCTATTTACAGTTACTCTGCGGTCTGCGATGAACACAATATGAGGATGTATCTACACTTTGTTATGGCCTGCTGCCAATGTATTGTACACAGGACCCTCTGCTCTCTCTCTCTCTCTCTCTCTCTCTCTCTCTCTCTCTCTCTCTCTCTCTCTCTCTCTCTCTCTCTCTCTCTCTCTCTCTCTCTCTCTCTCTCTCTCTCCCTCTCCCTCTCCCTCTCCCTCTCTCTCTCTCTCTCTCTCTCTCTCTCTCTCTCTCTCTCTCTCTCTCAGAACTCTTAGCTATCTCATACTCTAGGCTATACTACTTGCTCTTCAAGTTGACCATTTTAACAACAGTAAACCAACTCTTTTGATGAGGCAGCTAACCTAAACATAGTCGACTGAAATCTGTGAAAAAACACAATGAGCTATTTATTAGGTCATTTCAGCTAAAGTTGTAGTTCTTAGTCAAACACAACACAGTTTTAACAGTGAAGTATTATCATCACCTATAGGCCTAGAGGTATCGGCCTCCTCAATAACAAAATCATGGGAAGGGATTCTATACAGCCAATACAATTGAGTGTAAGTCCTGAATTATGTTTTTTCAATAGATGTTTTTTTAGTGAGGTGAAGTGACTGTGTGGTGATAGAAGCCCTAGTGGATGACAGTGTCATTGCATGCATGTTCCCAACACGTTCACAACTGAGTCTCTTGACGTAGACAACAGTATCTGTAGTGATGAAGAATAAGGGATGTCAAACTTGAATGATTATTCCTACATTTGTACTAAATCTATACCCTGTGACTCTGTACAATGTGAAGAAAATTGTTGTACCGGAATAAGGTTATGGGTCCAGTTCGACAAATCACCTGCAGCTCCATTGTTGAAGTGTTGTCTACTTAGGTGGACTTTTTCCACTCAAGACAAGTTGTGAGGAGGATGACAACTTCAATGAGGATCACACTGTGTCTGATATTTCCACTTCTTGTAGAGATGTGTAAGTCCAACTTTTATATTTCTCTGCTTATGAGATGTCCGCCCTTGATTTGTTGTCAGTCCATCCAGGAGACTCTGTGACTCTGAACTGTACAATACACACTGAGACCTGTGCAGGAGAACACAGTGTCTATTGGTTCAGACATGTCTCAGGAGAATCCCGTCCAGAAATCATTTACACCCATGGAGACAGGAGTGATCAGTGTGAGAAGAGCTCTGAGGCTGGGTCTCCTACACAGAGCTGTGTCTTCAACCTCCCCAAGAGGAACCTCAGTTTCTCTGATGCTGGTACTTACTAATGTGCTGTGGCCTCATGTCGGGTGATACTGTTTGAGAATGGGACCAAGCTGAACATTCAAGGTAAATCCCATTTAATCTGTAAATATTCCCAACAATACAGTATATTTGTGTAAATAGCCTACCTTCAAATGATCCCATACATTTGTCTCAACAAGCTATACAATATCACCATCAGCTTTTTGGTTCAATATTTTACTGTTTGATGATATTCCTAAGTGCTCATGAATACAATATGAATTCTCTGATACCCTTTCCACAGTTCCAGAACATGATTCTCCATTTGATATGAGTCCTACTGTTCTGGCCTTGGTCGTCTCCAACATCGTTCTGGGGATAGTGACACTTCTACTTGTCTGGGCGCTGTGCAAGACTCAGAACAGAGATAGCAGAGGTATTACTTTATATCTAATGTTGTGTCTGATGTTTCATGCATCTCAATGCAATGTACATTCTTTAAATATCCATTAAATGCCCAACATATCAGCATTGTTAATTAACTGCATGAGGTTAAAAATAGATAGATTGTCATAAAAAATAATAGCTGGCCTTCCTCTATTTCAATCTCTATGAAGGGAGGACTGATGTCCCAACGTCTCAGGGAAATCAGGTACATTTGTCAACATTTATAAATATATCATATTTGTAGTTTTTACAAGAAACTGCCTTACAGCTAGTGTTCAGCTTATTTGTGCATTTTTTGTTATTAAGCTTTCTTGTAAGTAATAAATCACTGTGATAGATGTAGCCTGTTCATTTTTCTGTGGAACTTCTGCCTGTCACTGTTCCACTGACTGTCAGGTCATCGTAGTGGGTGTACAGTCTGAATAGTCATGTCTTTTGTAGTGTTTTCTTCCACAGGAGAATTGAAACACTATATAGTTGTCGCGCCCTGACCAGAGTATTCTTTGTTTTCTTTATATATTTTGGTTAGGTCAGGGTGTGACGAAGGCGGTATGTGTGTTTTTGTCTCATCTATGGTGTTTGTACTGTCTAGGGGTTTTGTAGATTCATGGGGTTGTTTCCATCTAGGTGTTTATGCAGGTCTATGCTTGCCTAGATTGGTTCTCAATTAGAGGCAGGCGTTTATCGTTGTCTCTGATTGGGAACCATATTTAGGCAGCCATCTGCTTTGGGTATTTTGTGGGTTATTGTCTATGTTATGTTGCACGTTAGCACATTGTTTATATAGCGGTCACGGTTGTCTTATTCGTTTTTTTTTTTTAAGTGTTCTTCATTAAATAAAGAAGAATGTATTCTAACCACGCTGTGCTTTGGTCTACTCCATAAGACAATCGTGACAATAGTAGATCATGCTGTCATAATGTATTTTCACCCCCAAGAAGAAGTCCTCCTCTAGAAGAGCAAGAGAGAAGACCAGCAGAGAGGATGCAGTGTACTCTGATGTCAGGAACCTGTAGCAGCAGTGAAAGATATCACCACTGTCACAAAGACTACAAGAAGAAATGTTACTATTTGTAGCATAATAAAACTGCTTTTAGTAACACATTTGTATGGAGTTTTCAAAGAATAAAAAAAACGGTTGTTTTAACACTGTTTTGCGGGTACTATTTAATGAAGTTGCCAGTTGAGGACTTGTGAGGCATCTGTTTCTCAAACTATACACTCTAATGTACTTGTCCTCTTGCTCAGTTGTGCACCAGGGCCTCCCACTCCTCTTTCTCTTCTGGTTAGAGCCAGTTTACGCTGTTGTGTGACGGGAGTAGTGCACAGCGTTGTACAAGATCTTCAGTTTCTTGGCAATTTCTCGATTGGAATAGCTCAATTTCTCAGAACAAGAATAGACTGAGGAGTTTCAGAAGAAAGGTCTTTGTTTCTGGCCATTTTGAGGCTGTAATCGGACCCACAAATGCTGATGCTCCAGATACTCAACTAGTCTAAAGAAGGTTTTATTGCTTCTTTAATCAGAACTACAATTTTCAGCTGTGCAAACATAATTGCAAACGGGATCAATTAACATTTTAAATTATAAACTTATATTAGCTCACACAATGTGACATTGGAACACAGGAGTGATGGTTGCTGATAATGGGCTCTGTATGCCTATGTAGATATTCCATAAAAAATCCGCTGTTTCGAGCTACAATAGTAATTTACAACATTAACAATGTCTACACTGTTTTTCAGATAAATGTGATGTTATTTATTGAACAAAAAATGTCTAAGTGACCCTAAACCTTTGAATGGTAGTGTACATAATAGTAGCATCAACATATATTGTAGTGTAATTCAATTTCACATATTTAATTGTTCTTTTGGTTCAACCACAATGCATAATAAGCATCATCAACAGGGGGAATATATTGGGTGTGCGCGGATTAGCTCTAGAAAGAATATATCAATTTATAAGACTTTTTCATAAAAATAGGCTTTCTCACATGAACAGGTGATGAGATGATACCCCGAACAGGGTTTTTCGACCTGTATGTGGGTGTCTGAAGAAGGATGTTTTTATTGTGATATTGCACTGTGCGCAAGAGACACATTTGTAGTTCCCATTTGGAATGTGTGTCAAGAATGTCTGAGTGGGCTCAGGGTGCATGTCTGATCTCATGAAGCTATCTCCAATATTGCGACCACCGGGACATGGACTTGTACCCATGTACCAACTTACTATGAAAAAGTGTCATTCCAGGGAGATTTCGCAAATACATCTTGTCTTGAGCTGCAAATGATGACTTGAGTTTTATTTTGCCCATACTGATGTTGGTTCGTATCATTGTGGAATATTCTGGTATAATGAATAGAGATGGTGCATATCCCATCAAGGTCAGTGAAGAAACTTTTCCAATTTGAATTTCAGTTTATTTTCCATCAGAATGTCGAAATGTTATGTGGTTCTCTTTAGCCAATAGTCACGTTCTGACCTTAGTTCCTTTGTTATGTCTTTGTTTTAGTTTGGTCAGGGCGTGAGTTGGGGTAGGTAGTCTGTTCTTTTTATATGATAAAATCATCTATCATTGGTGTTATATATGATAAATATATGATATTACAGACCTCTACATGCTTTGTAGTAGGAAAACCTGCCAAATCAGCAGTGTATCAAATACTTGTTCTCCCCACTGTATGTACACTAATGAACAATATTTTCAAGTGAAACAGAACGGTATTAATTACTGGAAAGGAAGACCCAGAGTTACGTCTGCTGCAGAGGATTAGTTCATTAGAGTTACCAGCCTCAGAAATTGGCAATTAACTTGAACCCTGGATTGCATCTCAAAGAAATGCTTCACAGAGTTCAAGTAACAATGTCACGGTTGTCATAAGAACGGGACCTAGGCGCAGCGGATGTTGAGTTACACATATTTATTGCAAAGTGAAACTTAAAGAAAAAAACAATAACTCAAATAAACAAACAACTAAAAGTAACTAAGTGGTGCACAAACACAAAACAATATCCCACAAATGCAGGTGGGGAAAAAGCCTACCTAAATATGATCCCCAATCAGAGGCAACGATAAACAGCTGCCTCTAATTCTGAACCACATTAGCACCAACATAGAAATATCTATACTAGATCACCCCCTAGTCACGCCCTGACCTACTACACCATAGAGAACTAAGGGCTCTCTAAGGTCAGAGCGTGAAAAACAGACACGTCTCAACATCAACTGTTCAGAGGAGATAGTGTGAATCAGGCCTACATAGTCTAATTACTGCAAAGACACCAATAAGAAGAAGAGACTTAATGGGCCAAGAAACACGAGCAATGGACATTAGACTGGTGGAAATCTGTCTTTTGGTCATGATTAGTCCGAATTTGAGATTTTTGGTTCCAACCGCCGTGTCTTTGTGAGACGCAGAGTAGATGAAAGGATGATCTCCGCATGTGTGGTTCCCGTCGTGAAGCACGGAGGAGGAGGTGTAATGTTGTGGGGGTGCTTTGCTGGTGACACTGCCAGTCATTTATTTAGAATTCAAGGCACACTTAACCAGCATGGCAACGACAGCATTCTGTAGCGATACACCATCCCATCTGGTTTGCGCTTAGTGGGACTATCATTGTTTTTTCATCAGGACAATGACCCAACACACCTCCAGACTGTGCAAGGGCTATTTGACCAAGAAAGAGATTGATGGAGTGCTGCATCAGATGACCTGGCCTCCACAATCACCCATCCTCAACCCAATTGAGATGGTTTGGGATGAGTTGGACTGCAGAGTGAAGGAAAAGCTGCACACAAGTGCTCAGCATATGTGGGAACTCAAGACGATTGGAAAAGCATTCCAGCTGATGCTGGTTGAGAGAATGTCAACAGTGTGAAAAGCTGTCATCAAGGCAAATGTTGGCTACTTTGAGGAATCTAAAATCAAAAATCTAATTGTATTTGTTTAATACTTTTTTGGTTACTACATGATTCCATATGTGTTTCAAACTGTTGATGTCTTCACTATTATTCTACAATATAGAAAACAGTACCATATATTATTCAATTGCGGTTACAAATAATATTAGTATTTAATGTTGGAGGCTTATGATGAAAACCAATAGCCAGAAATGCAGCTTCTATGCAGTGGTGGGTAAATGTACATTATGGATCACTTTAACCCTTGGGCTGGGCTGGGCTGGGCTGGGTTAGGGCCGGTAGTATCAGCAGCACTAGAGATATTTCACTGTTTCTTGTCCAAACATCAATTTCATTTCAGAAAATGTTTAATTTTTCTCAAAAAAGAAACAGCCGTATCAGGCAAATATTTGATAGCCTTGATCTAGTAACCCTGAATCGCTTAATAATGTCTTCTTGGAAAGTCATTCCCGTGAAGCTCACACTATGGTAAGCCAGGGGACACACTTCTAAGATTGTCGTCAGCCAATAAAATCTCTAGTTTCAGTGTTCCCTCCTACTGTATGATGGGTACATCTAAAGTGCCATCATATATAAGGTGCCCCACTGTCAGACCCACACACTATACAGTGCAGAAGGGACTAATGTTACAATGATGAATAGAGAAGTATTTATATTTTACATCAACTTGGGTAAGAGTAAGACATTTTAATTTAGTTCCTTATTTAATAATTTGTAGTATGCAGTTTGAATATAATAAGTGAAGTGGATGTTCTGTCTGTAATGGGTAGAAATGCCTTTGTCTTTGATCCATTTTGTTTGTTTGCTTTGACAGTTTGTGCTTTTACCAAACCAAACGTAATCCAACCAACCCCTGTGATGGTTACTGAGCTGGGAGGCTCTGTGACTCTCACTTGCCTTTGTCCTAATGTGTCGGTGACCAGATTTAATTGGTTCAAGCAGAGTTTTGGACAGGAACCCCTTCACATGGCATCATCTCTTTATATTGGCCAAGATAATTATTATTCCAACAACTTTATCAAGGACTTTACCGAGACCAAACATTTGGGTGTGAGGAGAGGAGACTACATCTATAACTTGACCATATCCAACACAGAGCCAGGGGACTCAGCTACATACTATTGTTCCACTGCAGACATCTATGAGCAAACATTTGGAGAGGGAACTGTATTAATTGTCAAAAGTAACTAAACATTTGCATCTTCAATTTCAAAATGTATGGCACTGTATATTGGTATGTTTCTGCAACTACTTCATCAAATGCTAGTGATGAATACATGGCTTGTTTTTCACCCACTTAGTCTTACATTAGTTACTCACCTTCTTCAGATTCCGAGTCCAACAGCATATCTGTGCTCCAGCAGCCTGTGTCTGAGTCAGTCCATCCAGGAGACTCTGTGACTCTGAACTGTACAATACACACTGAGACCTGTGCAGGAGAACACAGTGTCTATTGGTTCAGACATGGCTCAGGAGAATCCCATCCAGGAATAATTTACACCCATGGAGACAGGAGTGATCAGTGTGTGAAGAGCCCTGAGGCTGGGTCTCCTACACAGAGCTGTGTCTACAACCTCCCCAAGAGGAACCTCAGCTTCTCTGATGCTGGGACTTACTACTGTGCTGTGGCCTCATGTGGGGAGATACTCTTCGGGAACGGGACCACGCTGGACATTGAGGGTATATAATTCGGCTTCTATTTCATTTTATATCTACTGTATAGTCTACTGTGTAGAACATACATCTACTTGCTATTCTGGGTTTCTTCTATTACTGTTTGAATTTCAACAGACCATAGAGCAGATCCTCTTCTCTTGGTGTCCTGCCTGGGTGTAGTATTGTGTGTCACGTTCACCTTGATCATTGTCCTGGTTTGCATCATGTACAAGATGAACAACACAACATGTGTGCAGTGCAGAGGTAAGTTACTATCCCTTGATATTCGTTGATGTCACCATTTGTTTTTGTTTCAGTAGTGGAAGAAATAGAAATATCCTAATATTTTTTGTCATTCGTTTTAGGACTCGTCTCACAGACCAGAGGTCCTTCAGTTACCAGATCAGATGCAGGGGTAAGCAGAAATACTTTTATATTGTCTGAAGTCTATTGTGAAGCCTGTCTTCAACCAACTTCACTATTTTGGGTTAAAAAAACTCAATTAAAAATAATTGATTGTCAACAATGCTATTTTGTGCTTCACAGGACCACGATGGAGACAGTCTCCATTACGTAGCTCTGAATCTGAGCAACAAGAAGAACAGGTCTAGAAGACAGAGAGGTCACATGGAGACAGTGGTGTATGCTGGGATCAGACAGTAGAACTGGATGAATGAAACAATGATCCTTTTATACTAGATAACTCTTTATTAACTAGTTCTAGCTTCATTAACTATCTTTGAATGCATAAGCAGTCAAATGTGATGAAAACAGTGGTCATAGCTTGTTTGTTATACAATGTTGAAATAATTGAATGCATTACTATTTTTTTTATTTGAATAATAATAATAATAATAATAATTAGGGGTGGTGCTTATATTTGTCTTGGTACACAAGTGTGTAATGAAAATGTTTTGTGTTGTTGTTGCTAACCCAACTCCCCCTGAGACACCCGCAGGGAGTGGGTTCACAGCCAGGGTCACCATTGTACAGCACCATTGGAGCAATTAGGGTTAAGTGCCTTGCTCAAGGGCACCTTTACAGATTGTTATTATTTGTATTTATTTGTTGTGCCTATTTTAGCAACAGTAAAATAGTTGCTTGACGTACAGAAAAATAAAGTGTTTCCAACTGTTTGAATTTGAATAAATTGAACATACTATGATGATGTGACGCGTTGTTCAGACGGATGCTATTAACTGTCTCAGATATTATGGTCTGTTTACAAAGCCTTGTGGTGAAGGTGGAAGTGTTGCAGTAACTTTCCACTGATGGAAACTAACCTCTTATAGACATTTAACACAGGAAGACTGACCTGCACCCACACTACTCTCCACTTTGTCCCTTAGGGCCCCTTACTGTTCACACTACTTAGTGGGTGTGAAACAGACCCTTAGTGCAGCAAAAGCCTCTCAACACAAATGTGTAGGTCAAAGTTTACTAAATTATGTGATGTCTAGCAGTACCACATGTTATGGAAAATGATTTAGGCCTCTTGCAATAGATCTACTCATAGTGAAAGTTGCACCACAGAACGAGGACAGGTCATAGTCAGCCGTCATTATTATATATTTTTTAAGACATAACATAATAAACCAATTTTACACTCCGTATATCTCTATTCTCTGTCTACTGAACGTCTCTGCCACCACAATTACAAATATACAATATTATTAAAGTAATAGCAGTTTAGCTGAATATGTGTCAGGCTCCATCACAACATTAGAAATGGAGGAACACCAAGACACATCTATTTCTTATCACAGAAGAAGTGCCTTTTTATTGAACCTTTATTTAATTACGTTTAGTCTAGTTGAAATGTAAAAAATAGTCTCTGATCCACCTCTACGCAGACGACACCATTCTGTATACTTCTGGCCCTTCTTTGAACACTGTGTTAACTACCCTCCAGACGAGCTTCAATACCATACAACTCTCCTTCCGTAGCCTCCAACTGCTATTAAATACAAGTAAAACTAAATGCATGCTCTTCAACCGATCGCTGCCTACACCTGCCCAGCATCACTACTCTGGACGGTTCTGACTTAGAATATGTGGACAACTACAAATACTGTACCTAGGTGTCTGGTTAGACTGTAAACTCTCCTTCCAGTCTCACATCAAACATCTCCAATCTAAAGTTAAATCTAGAATTGGCTTCCTATTTCGCAACAAAATATCCTACACTCATGCTGCCAAACATACCCTTGTAAAACTGACCATCCTACCGATCCTTGACTTCGGCGATGTCATTTACAAAATAGCCTCCGAAAACACTACTCAACAAATTGGATGCAGTCTATCACAGTGCCATCCGTTTTGTCACCAAAGCCCCATATACTACCCACCCCTGCGACCTGTACGCTCTTGTTGGCTGGCCCTCGCTTCATACTCGTTGCCAAACCCACTGGTTCCAGGTCATCTACAAGACCCTGCTAGGTAAAGTCCCGCCTTATCTCAGCTCGCTGGTCACTATAGCAACACCCACTCGTAGCACGCGCTCCAGCAGGTGTATTTCACTGGTCACCCACAGGGCCAATTCTTCCTTTGGCTGCCTCTCCTAGCAGTTCTCTGCTGCCAATGACTGGAATGAACAACAAAAATCTCTGAAACTGGAAACACTTATCTCCCTTACTAGCTTTAAGCACCAGCTGTCAGAGAAGCTCACAGATCACTGCACCTGTACATAGCCCATCTTTAAAACATAGCCCATCTATAAATAGCCCAAATAATTACCTCATCCCCTAATGTATTTATTTATTTTGCTCCCTTGCACCCCAGTATTTCTACTTTGCACATGCACCTACTGCACATCTACAATTCCAGTGTTTTTAATTGCTATATTGTATTTACTTCGCCACCGTGGCCTTTTTATTGCCTTTACCTCCCTTATCTCACCTCATTTGCTCACATCATATATAGACTTGTTTTTGTACTGTATTATTTACTGTATGTTTGTTTATTCCATGTGTAACTCTGTGTTGTTGTATGTGTCAAACTGCTTTGCTTTATCTTGGCCAGGTTGCAGTTGTAAATGAGAAATATACTGTATATATATATATATATATATATATATATATATATATATACACATATATGATTTCCAGTAAATGCTCTCTTTGTAAGAAGTGCAGTGTCTGTTCACACACCTACCAGGAAGGGTGTTATTTGATAAATCTCCCACCAATCAGAGAGAATAGGTGACTTTCTGTCTTTCTCTGTAACTGTCAGGCAAGAAGCCTACTGATCACAGTACTGCACCAGTCCATTTGGTTCAGGGCAGGCGAGAGTAACC
Source organism: Oncorhynchus kisutch (assembly GCF_002021735.2). NCBI lineage: Eukaryota > Metazoa > Chordata > Actinopteri > Salmoniformes > Salmonidae > Oncorhynchus > Oncorhynchus kisutch. The sequence continues at coordinate 27,081,944 of NC_034182.2, forward strand.
ACGAAGGATGGACTGCAAGATGACCCCATTATTATCTGTCTGGTGATTCTGCATCTCACTAGTCCATTTCTCATGTGTTTCAGTAGCTATTTACGCTAAAGATTACTGACATTGTCTTCTACCTTGGCTCAACTTACTGACATGGCTTCACTGTAACTCTTATGCAAACTGTGAATTTATACATTTTTCTTCTACATCAATTAGCCAAACTTGAGCCCTTTACCTCTGAATGATTTACACCATGTGCAAATACAGGGGCGAACTGGGACCAAAAATCGTAGTATTTTAGTATTTTGATACTTTGTAGATAGGGCCTCCCGAGTGGCACAGCAGTCTGAAACACTGCATAGCAGTACAAACTGCGTTGCTACAGATGCTGGTTCGATACCCATGCCGGCCGTGACTGGGAGACCCATGAGGCGACGTACAATTGGCCCAGCGTTGTCCGGGTTAGGGGAGGGTTTGGCCAGCCGGGATGTCCTTATCTCATCGCGCTGTAGTGACTCCTGTGGCGGGCCAGGCACATGCACGCTGACATGGTCACCAGGTGTACAGTGTTTCCTTTGACACATTAGTGCGGCTGGATTCCGGGTTAAGTGTGCATTGTGTCATGAAGCAGTGCGGGTTGGCGGAGTTGTTTTTCTGAGGTCGCACAGCTCTCGACCTTAGCCTTTCCTGAGGCCGTACGGGAGTTGCAGCGATGGAACAAGACAATCACGAAAAGGGTGTAATAAATACAATTATTTAAAAAATTGTGGATGGGTATCATTTGTATGTACAAAATGTATAATAGTAATATTTAAAATGAGTAAATCGGGGGATTTTGTATACATTTATTTAAAATTGCATAGGGACGCTTCTGGGGGGATTCTGATTAGATGCCAGCATAGTCGCCTGAATTCATTTAGACGGAAACGGCCGATGTACTTGGGCCGATTCTTGGCAGTCATTCATTTTGATTCCGGGCCGAGTCCGACACCAGATTCCAGGCGGATTCAATCAGTTCCGGTCACCCGGAAGAGGGCCGCTTGTGGGCAGATTCCTCATTGCTAGCTGGGTAGTGGATAGTTTGTTTGAACTGGTATAATCCATCTGTAGGGTACAATACAAACAAAGCCTTAAGAGCACTAACCCTGATAAGGTGAAGTCTTATGGTCACCTATTATCCCCACTAAACCCAAACACCTACTGTATATGAACTCAAACACTTATCTCCATTTTAATTCAACATACCTATGCTAAACTTTTGTTTTTACACTCCACATAAAATGTCTCTGTCAATTCTGCTCTCTGTAAATAGACATTGTGGTCCAATACCAACTACCACGCCCACTACCAATGAAATCACCTTTGATCTCACTGTGATCTCAGAGTGAATAGTGCTCTCTGATTCACAACCAGACAGAGCACAATAGATCTACACACAGAATGGCCAAAACCTTCCTACCAGCTCTACTGCTCTATGGATTGAGTAAGTAAGCTACTGTTAAATCTAACATACTGTAGAGACAGAGTAAGATTGAGTGCATCCGTCAAGGAAAACCGGAATGTTCAGTGCAGCACTTTTTCCTGATTTCTAATGTGATTTCAACGAATATAGTAATTCACTTTGTTCTCTGTGTTTCAGGTTTGGTCTCTGTGTTGGTTTCTCAGTGTCAGACTATGGTGGTCCGTACTGGGGATACCATCACCTTGCAGTGCTCCAATGTTACAACGGCTGTGGGACACACAGCATGGTTCAAGCAAGTCAATGGATCAGAGCCTGTGTGCATCTCGTCTATGTACGGCTTTAACTCAACACCTTATCTCCACAATAGTTTTCGAAGAAGCCATTTTGAAATGTTCAGCAACAACACCACTGTCTTTCTCACAATCACAAATGTGGAAATAGCTGACTGTGGCCTGTATTTCTGTGGATTCTATCCACATAGCCACATGTTCTTTGTCAACGCAACTGTTCTAAAAATTCAAGGTACGTTTTCAATTATTTATCTGCCGTTTGATACATTTGAAAACAAATAATAACCTAATCAGGAATTGTCATAAAACAAAGGCAAACCTTTGTTGGACATATTTTTTAGTATAAAAATTGAGAAAAAATTATTTATTTATTTTCTCGATCTTATAGGGCACAACGGAGGTGAGGAAATACTAGAGTCATCGACAAAAAGTGAGTTTCTCTTTCTTTCTCATGTACAGCACCTTCAGAAACTATTCCCCTTGACTTATTAAACATTTTGTTGTGTTACAGCCTGAATTCAAAACGGATTAAATAGATTGACACAAAATACCCATAAATACCCATTTTTAGACATGTTAGCAAATGTATTTAAAAAATGCAAATGTATTTAAAATTAAATGCAGAAATATATTTATTTAACTAGGCAAGTCAATTAAGAACACATTCTTATTTTCAATGACGGCCTAGGAACAGTGGGTTAACTGCCTTGCTCAGGCAGGACAACAGATATTTACCTTGTCAGCTCGGGGATTAGATCTTGCAACCTTTCGGTTACTAGTCCAATGGTCTAACCACTAGTCTATCTGCCACCCTTGTAAATTATCATTTACATTAGTATTCACACCCCTGAGTCAATACATGTTAGAATCAACTTTGGCAGTGATTAGAGCTGTGAGTCTTTCTGGGTCAGTCTCTAAGAGTTTTGGAATGTACAATATTTGACAATTTTTTATTTTTTATTCTTCAAACTCTGTTAATCGGCTAGAAAATCTATGAAAAGACTTGAAGATGTCTGTCTAGCAATGATAAACATATTGCTAGACAATCATTTTCAAGTCATGTAATAGATTTTCAAGCCACTTTGAGTCAGAACTGTAACTCAGCCACTCAGGAACATTCAATGTCGTCTTGGTAAGCAAATCCAGTGTATATTTGGCCTTGTGTTTTAAGTTATTATCATGCTGAAAGGTACATTTGTCTCCCATTGTCTGTTGAAAAGTAGACTGAACCAGGTTTTCCTCAAGCATTTTTCCTGTGCTTAGCGTTATTATGTATATTTTTATCTTGAAAAAAAAAACGTTGTCCTTTTCGATGACAAGACATGATGCAGCCACCACCATGCTTGAAAATATGAAGAGTGATACTCAGTGATGTGTTGTGTTGGATTTGCCTCAAACATAATGCTTTCTACTCAGGACATGAAGATAATTTCTTCGACACATTTTTAGCAGTTTTACTTTAGTGCCTTATTGCAAACAATAATATATTTTTATTTTGTTCAGACTTTCTTTCCCTCTGTCATTTAGGTTAGTATTGTGGAGTAACTACAATGTTTTTGATCCATCTTCAGTTTTTTCCTATCACAGCCATTAAACTCTGTAACTCATTGTGAAATCCCTGAGTGGTTTCCTTCCTCACCGGCAACTGAGTTAGGAAGGATGACTGTATCTTTGTAGTGACTGGGTGTATTGATACACCATCCAAAGTATAATTAATAACTTTACCATGCTCAAATGGATTTTCAATGTCTTCTTTTTTTTTACCCATCTATTTTTTATTTATTTATTTTACCTTTATTTAACCAGGTAGGCAAGTTGAGAACAAGTTCTCATTTACAATTGCGACCTGGCCAAGATAAAGCAAAGCAGTTCGACAGATACAACGACACAGAGTTACACATGGAGTAAAACAAACATACAGTCAATAATACAGTATAAACAAGTCTATATACAATGTGAGCAAATGTGGTGAGAAGGGAGGTAAAGGCAAAAAAGGCCATGATGGCAAAGTAAATACAATATAGCAAGTAAAACACTGGAATGGTAGTTTTGCAATGGAAGAATGTGCAAAGTAGAAATAAAAATAATGGGGTGCAAAGGAGCAAAATAAATAAATAAATAAAAATTAAATACAGTTGGGAAAGAGGTAGTTGTTTGGGCTAAATTATAGGTGGGCTATGTACAGGTGCAGTAATCTGTGAGCTGCTCTGACAGTTGGTGCTTAAAGCTAGTGAGGGAGATAAGTGTTTCCAGTTTCAGAGATTTTTGTAGTTCGTTCCAGTCATTGGCAGCAGAGAACTGGAAGGAGAGGCGGCCAAAGAAAGAATTGGTTTTGGGGGTGACTAGAGAGATATACCTGCTGGAGCGTGTGCTACAGGTGGGAGATGCTATGGTGATCAGCGAGCTGAGATAAGGGGGGACTTTACCTAGCAGGGTCTTGTAGATGACATGGAGCCAGTGGGTTTGGCGACGAGTATGAAGCGAGGGCCAGCCAACGAGAGCGTACAGGTCGCAATGGTGGGTAGTATATGGGGCTTTGGTGATAAAACGGATTGCACTGTGATAGACTGCATCCAATTTGTTGAGTAGGGTATTGGAGGCTATTTTGTAAATGACATCGCCAAAGTCGAGGATTGGTAGGATGGTCAGTTTTACAAGGGTATGTTTGGCAGCATGAGTGAAGGATGCTTTGTTGCGAAATAGGAAGCCAATTCTAGATTTAACTTTGGATTGGAGATGTTTGATATGGGTCTGGAAGGAGAGTTTACAGTCTAACCAGACACCTAAGTATTTGTAGTTGTCCACGTATTCTAAGTCAGAGCCGTCCAGAGTAGTGATGTTGGACAGGCGGGTAGGTGCAGGTAGCGATCGGTTGAAGAGCATGCATTTAGTTTTACTTGTATTTAAGAGCAATTGGAGGCCACGGAAGGAGAGTTGTATGGTATTGAAGCTTGCCTGGAGGGTTGTTAACACAGTGTCCAAAGAAGGGCCGGAAGTATACAGAATGGTGTCGTCTGCGTAGAGGTGGATCAGGGACTCACCAGCAGCAAGAGCGACCTCATTGATGTATACAGAGAAGAGAGTCGGTCCAAGAATTGAACCCTGTGGCACCCCCATAGAGACTGCCAGAGGTCCGGACAGCAGACCCTCCGATTTGACACACTGAACTCTATCAGAAAAGTAGTTGGTGAACCAGGCGAGGCAATCATTAATCAAACTTAGGGAGGAGGCTTCTAATGTTAACATGCATGAAACCAAGGCTATTACGGTTACAGAAGTCGTCAAAAGAGAGCGCCTGGGGAATAGGAGTGGAGCTAGGCACTGCAGGGCCTGGATTCACCTCTACATCGCCAGAGGAACATAGGAGGAGTAGAATAAGGGTACGGCTAAAAGCTATGAGAATTGGTCGTCTAGAACGTCTGGAACATAGAGTAAAAGGAGGTTTCTGGGGGCGATAAAATAGCATCAAGGTATAATGTACAGACAAATGTATGGTAGGATGTGAATACAGTGGAGGTAAACCTAGGTATTGAGTGATGAAGAGAGAGATATTGTCTCTAGAAACATCATTGAAACCAGGAGATGTCATTGCATGTGTGGGTGGTGGAACTAATAGGTTGGATAAGGTATAGTGAGCAGGACTAGAGGCTATACAGTGAAATAAGCCAATAAACACTAACCAGAACAGCAATGGACAAGACATATTGACATTAAGGAGAGGCATGCTTAGTCGAGTGATCAAAAGGGGCCAGTGAGTGGAGAGGTGGGTTGGTGATTTAGACAGCTAGCCAGGGCATCGGTAGCAAGCTAGCATAGGATGGAGGTCTGTTGTTAGCCACCTCTTGCGTTCCGTCAGTAGATTAGTGGGGTTCCGTGTGGTAGAGGGGATTAATCCAAATCACACAACAACAACAAAAATAAAAACAATAGATATAGTTATAGAGGCCCAAGAAGAAAACATAATAATAATAAAAATAAATAAATTGTCCGATTGTCTATTCAGATAGCAGCCGGTAAGACAGCTAACGGTTAGCAGGCCGCAGATTGTCGTTCAGGTAACGTCGCGATGGAGGAGCCAGCCGGATAACTCCTTCGGGTAGATAACGTCGGCAGTCCAGTTGTGAAGGCCCGGTGGGGCTCCGCGTAGGCAGTAAAACGGGTCCGGATAGGTGACTGCAGCCCAGGAGTGATTGATGGAACTCAGGAGTGATTGACGGAGCTGGCCAGCTCCGGAATAATTGATGTTTGCTCCGGAATCGACGAAGGCCGATAGTCACACGGATAGCAGCTAGCTAGCTGTGAGATCCGGGTATGAATGTCCAGAGAGCAGTCGAAATCCAGGGACATGGAGAGAAAAATTGGTCCGGTATGTTCCGTTCCGAGCCGCGCTGCGCCGTACAGAACTGGCGATAGATTTTCGAGCTAAAGGATAGCTGATGACCACAAACCGTGGTTAGCTGAATACTAACGATTTGCCAGTAAAGGAGCTAACTAGCTTCTGAACTAGCTTCTGGTTAGCTTCTGGATTAGCTTCTGGCTAGTTTCAGGCTAGCTTCTTGGAGTTTCTGGCTAGCTTCTTGGAGGATTACAGATTTGAGGTAAATAATACTTTTTAATAAATATACATTGGTGAGGCGGGTTGCAGGAGAGTGTTTTGAAGATGAGTTGATGGAAAATAAAAATAAAATGTATGTGAAAAAAGTTGTAAATATATATATATACAGGACACGACAAGACGAGGACAAAAGACGTCTGAACTGCTATGCCACCTTGGTTTAACAATCAATAGGGTACCCTTCTTGTGAGGCATTGGAAAACCTCCCTGGTATTTGTGGTTAAATCTGTGTTTGAAATTCACTTCTCTGCTGAGGGACCTTGCAGATAACAGTATGTGTAGGGTAGAGAGATGAGGTAGTCATTCAGAACTCATGTTAATAAACACTAATATTGCACACAGAGTGAGTCCATGCAACTTATTTTGTGACTTGTTATTAATCACATTTATCTGAACTTATTTAGGCTTGCACTAGCAAAGTAGTTGAATACTTATTGACCCAAGACATTTCAGCTTTTAATTTTTTATTAATTTGTAAACATTTCTAAAACATATTTTCACTCTGACTTTCTGAAGGCACAGCCGAAGCAAAACCAAAACACTGTGATGGAACTATCAGTTTAGTAGGAGAGGATGATGATGGAACGACGTACCTCCCTTCCCTGGTTGTGATCCTGGCTGTTGTGACTGCGGTTCTACTGATAGTAATCCTCTTCCTGGTTCTCAAGATCAGACGAGACACAAAAACACACAACACAGGTACGATGGAGGACCATAAACATTTTCTAAAAGGTGTATATCTCAGATTATATCAATTGAAAGCAAACCACACACACACATGCTTAGGGTATTTCTCTCTGACCAAATTTCTTTACAGTAACACACAACGTAAAATGTATGTTTGAATAACTGTTTGTGTCCTGACCCAAATGACTCTTTCCTTACTCAGGTATCGAGGCTCAACTGCAGCTACAAAATAGCCAGGTAATAGAAACTGTCATATTTCGTAAATGACATCCAGATAACTGTACTTGATTAGAATTGTTTGATACCTCTAACCTTATTATATGTTTTCTACAGGATCCGGATCAGGACCCAGAGTCTCTGAACTACTCAGAACTGAGTTTCCGTCAGAAGAGGTCCAGAAATAAGAAGAGAGCTGAAGGTCAAATGATGGAGATGGAGTCAAATGTTGTTTATGCTGCCACAAGATAATTGTCAAATGTTTTAATGTTGATATCAGTGTACTGTAGCACTGATAAAGAACTCATGTAATACATTGAATAGTAGTAGTCAAAAATCCCCTTGTGACGGCCATCGTGATTGAGTGCTGAGGTAGAGGGGCCAGTGAGGAACGCATCACTTCCTGTGTTGTGAGTGACAGGAAGGAGCAGCTCAGTGTTGAGTGAGACCTGCTGAGGTGAACATCACTGGGCATATCATAGTCTTGACAGAAAGATAGTGTAATATTATTATAATATTTTTTTTACTGATAACCAACCTGCACCACAGGAAGACTGGCCTGGAGCTCTCTCTGTTTGTATCTCTGTCTCTCTTTCTCTCTCTCTCTCTCTCTGTTTCTCTCTCTGTCTCTGCATCTAACCACACAATCTCTTATCAGCATTCAGGCCCCACATCAATTTCCATTCCTACCGCTAGACTGAAAATACCTGACCAAAACCAAACTACTCCAGGCTCCAGACCAGAGAGTTGTGCACAATGTGTGAAGGGTACAATGACAAACACTATTATACTTCAAAACATTATCTGCTGTTGTTATCGTAATTGTATGGTTGAATTTATTTGAGTGCATGATGTACAATGATATGAGTGGACATCTGGGGTTTGGGACACCTGTACACCGCCACTGCCAAAAAATACAAATCTGCTGTTTAGTAAAATAACCATGCATTTAGTGGGCTATGTTCTAACAGTCCATAACATGTTAGTTTTTTTCAACTTCTTGAACACTTTTGTGCACTTGTAGGCATACTTCAATCATAGTGCATACATGATGTGTTTGCATGCATAGGGAACGTATCCATAAACAATAGGCCTACTGCACTAATGTTGTGTGCCGAGGCAGTTATCAATGCTCTCAGCCTGGTCTCATACACTAGACGTAACATAGTAAATGTAAATCAGGGAAGTTCTAATTAGTATGATATGTTACGTTTGGTATGGTTACATAAGACAGAAGGTTGTTGGTCGGGATGGGTCGTTGGTCGGGAGGGATGATTATCCATTTAATGTGAACCTCTAGCAACCCTTTTCCTTTCTATTGAATACTCTATTGTCCGGTTGAAATATTATCGATTATTTAGACAATTGACAAGGATGAATTATAAACATCATTTGACATGTTTCAACGAACTTTACCAGTACTATTAGGATGTATTCGTCTGCATGCACCAACAAAACAGAGTATTTGGGATATAAATAGGGAGTTTATCGAACAAAACAAACATTTATTGTGTAGCTGGGTCTCTTGTGACTGCAACCAGATGAAGATCTTCAAAGGTAAGTGATTCACTTTATCGCTATTTCTGACTTTCGTGACTCCTCTACTTGGTTGGAAAATGTTTGTATGCTTTTGTAAGCGGGGCTCTGTCCTTAGCTAATCGCATGGTATGCTTTCGCTGTAAAGCCTTTTGAAATCTGACAAAGCGACTGGATTAACAAGAAGTTAATCTTTAAGCCGATGTATAACACATGTATTTTTATGAATGTTTATTATGACTATTTCTGTATTTTGAATTTGGCGCTCTGCAATTTCACCGGATGTTGACGAGGTGGGTCGCTAGGGACACGCCTGAGCCAGAGAGGATATCATACGAAATGGATGATAGCCATCCACAAATTAATACATACCATATGAAACGTAACATATCATACTAATTGTAGTGTCCCAGATTTACATTTACTATGTTACGTCTACCCCTGAGTCCAGGTTGAGGCTCTCTGCAAACTCTCATCTGATGCATTCGCTGCACACACAACATCCTCGACCTGTGGTCAGTGTCACCTTGCTGGTGTGAACAGGGATGGAAAAAAAACACGTACATCTCATACAAAGGTCTTTGTGGTGAGAAGTTTCCACTGAACAACAAAACATAAATGTTTTTTTGGTACTTTGGTACTTTTGATTTCACACCTCATCTGTTCTGTGCTATATTTGTTATGGTTTGTTACCAAGGCAGTTTGATGTGCATACAAATAATCATGTTGCTAAGGTCTTGGACACGCCTTGTTGTGTTTTTGGTCAACACACACTCGATTTCACTATTTCTGCTGGACAGAGAGATTCTGAGGAGGTTGATAATTAACAAACCCTCAGGTCCAACAGTTTCAGCACATAGTTTTTATATTGTTACTTTTCAGGGAGGCGTGAGGGTGGGCCATGTACACATCAAGGCTTACTGACAGGTTTCACTGACAAAACTGTTATCTTTCTACAGCATCAACCAAATAACAAGTGTGCTTCTGAAATAGCACCCTATGGGCCCTGGTCAAAAGAAGTGCCTCTGGTCAGAGGTACAGTACAGTATGTGCACTATATAGGGAATATAGGGAACCTTCACAAAACCTTCTTTCTGAACCACACTCATACCACATGTTTATATGCAGACCACAAACTGTTTTTGTCACTATGCTCATCAGACAACGGAAAAAAAATACTTTATATAACATGCTATGCCTGACATCTATCAGAATTTTTTCAATAACTTGAGAAAGTTTTGAGAGGATATACAAATTATATCGATACAATCTCTTTCTGTATTATTGGTAATTTTCAGAGCATCAGAATGATGCAATATGTACATTTAAAAGCACTCTTCATTTTAGCCATTCAAGAGTACCATATCACAGAAAAGTGCATGACTAGTGTGCTCTCTGTGAAGGCATTCATAAGCAGAATAATAATACTGATACCTTTGACTGTGTACATATGAGATGACCAATCATAATCACGCCATCTCATAAACTGAAATGAGAACAAGTACTTATCCATATCATACATATTGTCACACCTACTCCCTTTCCATCCAGCGCTTGACGTTGCCAGTCTACTAACCACAGGCCCTGACAACAGTTATTACACACACCTGCTCCCCATCATTACGCACACCTGGTGATCATTATCTCCTTGATTACTACCCCTCAATCATTAGGTAGTATTCGTGCGTTTTGTACGTGATCACATCTACGTGCCCACGGGGGTAAGATATCGGCTGTTTACCTGGGCACACACATCCCTCGCCGCTGGACACCCAGGTATCACCCGCACCGTCCAATCCCTTTCCGATAAGTGGTGGCCCACCTTGGAGCAGGACGTCGCCCACTACGTCAACTCGTGCTCTGTATGTGCACAATCCAAATCTCCCAGGCATGCTGTAGGGAAACTACTTCCCCTTCCCGTGCCTTGGTCACATCTGTCTATAGACTTCATGACTGATCTTCCCCTTTCTGATGATTTTACCTTTCCGGTTCACTGTGTTTGTTGACAGATTCTCTAAATCCTGCCGTTTTATCGCTATCTCTGGTCTACCTAACGCTCTCCAGGTTGCTGAGGTACTATTCCAGCAGGTCTTCCAGCACTCTGGTCCCCAATTCACATTGCATGTATGAAAGGCCTTTATGGCAAAGATGGGGGTCACGGTCAGCCTCATATGCGGGTACCGGCCGGCCTAAGTCCAACGGCAGGTGGAGAGGACCAAACAGGAGCTGGGGAGGTTTCTAAGGAGTTCCACTCCGCTTGCCCTGCCGGAAGCTGAAGCCACGGTTTGTGGGGCCCTTCAAGGTCCTTCGGAGTGTCAATGAGGTAACCTATCATTTAAAACTCCCCACTAACTACCGGATCTCACCCTTCTTTCAAGTTTCCCTTCTCAGGCCGGTGGTTCCTGCTCCCCAGGTTCCTGGTCCCCTGGCTGATGCCGTCCTGCCTATGCTGTTAGGTCCCTCCTGGACTCCTGACGTTGTGGGAGTAGGCTCCAGTACCTGGTGGACTGGGAGGGGTACGGTCCTGAGGAACTCTCTTGTGTCCCGGTGGCGGACATCCTGGACTCCAATATCATCTGGGTTTCCATCTCCTCTGGCATCGTCCTGTTGCTGGAGCTGAGCGTCAGGGCGAGCGGGTATTGCCACCCCTAAACCCGCTCCCTCTCCCCAGCGCTCGACATAGCCGGTCTACTAACCAAAAAGTTTTTTCCCCCACAAAAATAGTGCACTGGGCCTTTCCTAGTCCTGTATTAGCGGACCGATTTTGCCATCTGCAGTGGTGCAAAAAAGTATCTGCATCTGTCCTGTTCTGTGTGTTTACTGACGACACAGCAGCCAATCAGGCATGTCATCGCTCACTCCAGTTCTGTATAAAAAATATGCCTGGCAGAACTTTGACTGGAAATAACATGCAGTGTACAGATGAGGAAGTTACAAAACCATGTGAAGATATTCAAGTATTCATATATTTATTTTAAGGGTGGTCTCTTGCAACCGTCAGACAGTCTGATATGTGACCAACCAGGCTGAAATCGGTCTTATGTAGCAACATTGGAAATTGTGTTTTTTACGTTTGATAAATGTAGAGACTCAAGAGCTACAAAATGGTATATCATACACTACAATTGAGGAACAATGGGAAAATATATCTGCTTTGAAAGTTGAAAGCCTTTGAATGTTTTGGTACTACTACTGGAGAGCCCTTTGTCTACATCCTCTTAAGATTTAGCCCCGACCATCTCTTTAAGGGTTGATCAAAGCATTCTGTACTAACAACAGCAGTCAAGCACCCAGGCTAACTTGCTAGCTACTTCCAGACACAAATGAGAGAACAGCTCACTGAACATTACTCACCCTAGCAGAGCTGGTTAGGTTGTTATGTTATCCAGAGCGTTGTTGACTGCAACTGTGCTGTCAGATTGTCAGTTCGTAAATTCAAAGCGTTTCGCTCTCGGAGCGTTTAGAGCACACACTGGACGCTCTGGACGATGAGTAGGGTTGCTCCGAACGTTCTGACCTCACAATTGCATTCAAGCACCCAAGCTAATTAGCTAACATTGGCTAGCTTGCTAGCTACTTACAGATACAAATGAGAGAACACCCCACTGACCATTTTACTCACCCTAGCAGAGCTGGTTAGGCTGTTTATCATGTTATCCAGAGCATATGGTGACTGTAACTGTGCTGCTAGCAACAATTTAATTATGCTATTTTGCCGGCGTTTACTGACACTGGCCATATTCAATAGGTGTTGAGCGTTCTTAAATTCATCAGTTATTCCGTGCTCTGGCACACTCAGACAAGAGTGCTCATCGGAGTATATGGCCAGACTGAATTTACGAACGCACCTGAAATGGTTACTTGCATAGTGGATTATTTTGTTAAGATATGTATCTAGCTAGCTAGCTAAACAATGAACCATAATCCCAACTCAAGATGTCACTACCCTGCATGAATCTGCAGGTCGCTAACCAACCAGGTTCAACATTAGCTAGTTAACAAGACATGTAGCTAGCTAGCTAGGTAAACAGTGAACCATAGTCCGAACTCATGACGTTACTACACTGCATGAATTTGCAGGTAGCTAACCAACCAATTTCAATGTTAGCTAGCTAACAGTAGGCTATAACTAGCCAAGCAATGGCTCTGAGATACGAATAATAAGATCATACATGTAACATTAGCTGGCTAAAAGAACACTTGAAATATAACTTTGTTATTAAGGCACATGAAAGATTACATTTTCGAAAAAAAAATACATTTTGATATTTAAAAAATGTTTACGTTCAAACAGCTCTCCTGTGAAGTAGTGACCCGCGACATACGCCTAGTTTCCTGAAAGGGTCACATATATTAAAGACCTTTATCGTTGGAGACATAGTGGATTTGGAATGCCTCATCTTAGGAGACAAAAATAATTACTTCATCTGGTTCAAGTTGAGAGTGAGACAAGCACCTTTGTTGATGCAACCCTTCTACTCTCACTTAAAAACTCCATCGTTCTATGGGGAGTTTATCAACCCTGAGTTTGCTGGTGAGAAGAGTGGAACTAGTTTTGTGCTAACCATTGCAAATGCCAGACCGGCAGATGTGGGGATGTATTACAGTGCTGCATGCGATTAAGCCACCATCATATTTGGAAATTGTGTGTTTTTGATGCATGAGGGTAAGTACAGAAGTTAACAAATAATATGTAATGGTGTCAGGCTTTTTGGATCTGTAAATAATGTCATTATACATTCATCAATCAGCCATGGTTTTACTGTGTAAAATGTGCAACTACAAGGAGCCAGCATGTTGTTCAGCAGGCTGCGTATGAGTCAGTCCAGCCAAGAGACTCTGTGACTCTGAACTGTACAATACACACTGAGACTTGTGCAGGAGAAAACAGTGTCTATTGGTTCAGAAATGGCTCAGGAGAATCCCGTCCAGAAATCATTTACACCAATGGAGACAGGAGTGATCAGTATGTGGAGAGCCCTGAGGCTGGGTCTCATATACAGAGCTGTGTCTACAACCTCCCCAAGAGGAACCTCAGCCTCTCTCTGCATCATCTCTGCTGGTCTTCTCTCTTGCTCTTCTAGAGGAGGAGGACTTCTTCTTGGGGGTGAAACTGACAGCTGCGTAGGTCAACACGTCACTGTCTTGATTCTGAGGGGGGTGGAGCCATGAGAAAATACATTATGATGATAGCATGATCTACTATATACAGTGGGGCAAAAAAGTATTTAGTTGGCCACCAATTGTGCAAATTCTCCCACTTAAAAAGATGAGAGAGGCCTGTAATTTTCATCATAGGTACACTTCAACTTATGACAGACAAAATGAGAAAAAATCCAGAAAATTACATTGTAGGATTCTTTCTGAATTTTTTTGCAAATTATGGTGGAAAATAAGTATTTTGTCACCTACAAACAAGCAAGATTTCTGGCTCTCACAGACCTGTAACTTCTTCAAGAGGCTCCTCTGTCCTCCACTCGTTACCTGTATTAATGACACCTGTTTGAACTTGTTATCAGTATAAAAGACACCTGTCCACAACCTCAAACAGGCATACTCCAAACTCCACTATGGCCAAGACCAAAGAGCTGTCAAAGGACACCAGAAACAAAATTGTAGACCTGTACCAGGCTGGGAAGACTGAATCTGCAATAGGTAAGAAGCTTGGTTTGAAGAAATCAACTGTGGGAGCAATTATTAGGAAATGGAAGACATACAAGACCACTGATAATCTCCCTTGATCTGGGGCTCCACGCAAGATCTCACCCCGTGGGTGAACCTAGTGAATGAGCTGCAGAGAGCTGGGACCAAAGTAACAAAGCCTACCATCAGTAACACACTACGCCGCCAGCGACTCAAATACTGCAGTGCCAGACATGTACCCCTGCTTAAGCCAGTACATGTCCAGGCCCATCTGAAGTTTGCTAGGGGGCATTTGGATGATCTAGAAGAAGATTGGGAGAATGTCATATGGTCAGATGAAACCAAAATATAACTTTTTGGTAAAAACTCAACTTGTCGTGTTTGGAGGACAAAGAATGCTGAGTTGCATCCAAAGAACACCATACCTACTGTGAAGCATGGGGGTGGAAACATCATGCTTTGGGGCTGTTTTTCTGCAAAGGGATCAGAACGACTGATCCGTGTAAAGGAAAGAATGAATGGGGCCATGTAAAAGACACCTGTCCACAACCTCAAACAGTCACACTCCAAACTCCACTATGGCCAAGAGTGAAAACCTCCTTCCATCAGCAAGGGCATTGAAGATGAAACGTGGCTGGGTCTTTCAGCATGACAATGATCCCAAACACACCACCCGGGCAACGAAGGAGTGGCTTCGTAAGAAGCATTTCAAGGTCCTGGAGTGGCCTAGCCAGTCTCCAGATCTCAACCCCATAGAACATCTTTGGAGGGACTTGAAAGTCTGTGTTGCCCAGCAACACCCCCAAAACATCACTGCTCTAGAAGAGATCGGCATGGAGGAATGGGCCAAAATACCAGAAACAGTGTGTGAAAACCTTGTGAAAACATTTGACCTCTGTCATTGCCAACAAAGGGTATATAACAAAGTATTGAGATAAACTTTTGTTATTGACCAAATACTTATTTTCCACCATAATTTGCAAATAAATTAATAAAAAATCCTACAATGTGATTTTCTGGATTTCTTTCCTCATTTTGTCTGTCATAGTTGAAGTGTACCTATGATGAAAATTACAGGCCTCTCTCATCTTTTTAATTGGGAGAACTTGCACAATTGGTGGTTGACTAAATACTTTTTTGCCCCACTGTAAATGCTCTCTTTGTGTGCAATACAGCATCTGTTCACCCACATACCTACAATACAGGAAGGGTGTGATTTGAAGTCTCAAACACCAATCAGAAATTAGGTGACTTACTGTCTCAGTAACTGTCAAGGACCTACATCACATTACAGCATCAGTCCATTTGGACTAAGGTCAGGTCAGGGAAGAGTAACCACTTAAGACGGACTGCAAAATGACCCCGATATACATCTGTATGGTGATTTTGCATCTCCTTTGTAAGTACCAAATGTACAGTAACGTACATACATGGGCTAGCAAGTATAGCGGCTATTTCCATTCACTTCAATTACCATTTTACTTAAACTAATGGCATGACTTAAACCTCTTTGGGATAGGGGGCAGCATTTTCACTTTTGGATAAATAGCGTGCCCAATTTCAACTTTCTGCTACTCATGCCAAGAATATAAGATATGCATATTATTTGGATAGAAAACACTCTGAAGTTTCTAAAACTGTTTGAATCATGTCTGTGAGTATAACAGAACTTATATAGCAGGCAAAACCCCGAGGACTAACCATTCAGGATTATTGTTTTTGAGGTCACTGTCTATTCAATGAGGTCTCATTGGGAAACGAGATTTCTAAAGCACTTGTTTGCAGTTCCTACCGCTTCCACTGGATGTCACCAGTCTTTGGAATTTGGTTGAGGTTATTCCTTTGTGCAATGAAGAAGTACAGCCATCTTGGAACAGGGTAACGTTATGTGTACTGTTTGAGAGTTGCGCAAGACTTGAAAAGTTGCGTTAGTTTGTGATCCTCCTGTATTGAAAACAGATAGACCCGTCTTCACTTTGATTGATTATTAACGTTTAAAAATACCTAAAGTTGTATTACAAAAGTAGTTTGAAATGTTTTGGCAAAGTTTACAGGTAACCTTTGAGATATTTTGTAGTGACGTTGCACAATTGGAAGCAGTTTTTTTTCTGGATCAAACGCGCCAAATAAATTGACATTTTGCATATATACCGACGGAATTAATCGAACAAAATTACCATTTGTGATGTTTTTGGGACATATTGGAGTGCCAACAAAAGAAGCTAAGGCATGATTTATATTTTATTTCTGCGTTTTGTGTGGTGCCTGCAGGGTTGAAATATGCTATTCTCTCTTTGTTTACTGTTGTGCTATCATCAGAGAATAGCTTCTTATGCTTTTGCCGAAAAGCCTTTTTGTTGGCTGGATTCACAACGAGTGTAGCATTAATTTGGTATCTTACATGTGTGATTTAATGAACATTTGAATTTTATAGTATTTTATTTGAATCTGGCGCTCTGTATTTTCCCTGGCAATTGGCCAAGTAAGACATTTGCGTCCCCCCTATCCCAGAGAGGTTTTAAGGCATTGGCATACATGGACTCCTTTGCTTTAAAGCCTTGGAATTCTAATCCTTTCTAATGTTTTTATTTGATCAGATTTTAATAGCTAGCATTTTGATGGCCATAACGAATAGATATGGTGACTGCGGGCACCATTGTTTAACTCCTCGACAATTCAAAACTTTCTAAGAAGTAGCCGCTATTTACTATTTTAAACCTGGGGTTGCTATACATTACTTTTACCCATTTTACAAGAGAATCACTGAAATTAAATCCAGTTTTAGTTTATCAAAGGCCTTTTCAAAATCCTCTATAAATACCAGGCCTGGCTTCTTAGATGTTTCATGCTGTTCTATTATTTCTAGTTGTTGTCGTTTGTCGTATTTTATCTCCAATGTATCGTTCATGTAAAAAACCTTTCTGATCCAGATGAAAAATACCTGGTAAAACCTTTTTAATTCTGAGTGCTATGCATTTCGCTAGTATTTTTGCATCACAACATTGAAGTGTAAGAGGCCTTAAGTTTTTTAGATAGACTAGATCTTTATATTTGCCATCTGGGTCTTGTTTTAATACTGGTGAAATCAGACCTTCCTGCAGAGTACCTGACAGACTACCATTTTTATAAGAGTAGTTAAGACAAGCTAACAATGGAGCTTTGAGTATATCAAAAAAGGCTTGATATCCCTCTGCCGGTATGCCATCAAGCCCTGGGGTTTTTCCAGACTGAATAGCTTTAATACCTTTAAAAGTTATTCCTCTTTCTGTACATTTGTTAATTTTTTTGTATTATTTGGAAATAATTTGTTACAGTAATCATCATTCAAAGGGCGAGGATGAGACGGAAAAGAGAACATCTACTTAAAATATTTAGCTTCCTGTGTTGGAGATTCTGGAAGAATTTGTTGCATTTTTCGACATATTCCATCAAATGAAATGAAATATATTTATAAAGCCCTTCTTACATCAGCTGATACCTCAAAGTGCTGTACAGAAACCCAGCCGAAAACCCCAAACAGCAAGCAATGCAGGTGTAGAAGCACGGTGGCTAGGAAAAACTCCCTAGAAAGGCCAAAACCTAGGAAGAAACCTAGAGAGGAACCAGGCTATGAAGGGTGGCCAGTCCTCTTCTGGCTGTGCCGGGTGGAGATTAGTTTGCTTTATTTTTGTAATAGTTTACATTAGATCGTTCTTGAATAAGTTCCTCCAGTTCTTTTTGTTTTTCCTCTAACCTATTTTGTATCTCTATAGTATCGTTTTTATTGCTATCTACCTGTACTATTAGTTAGACAGAAACTGTTTTTTTAATTTATTATTTATGAATATTGAATTGAATGACCTCTGAAGGTACATTTAAATGTATCCCAGACAAGAAGCGTATTTGCTGAACCTATATTGTGCTGGAAATATTCAGTTATAAATGATTTTGTCTTAGTTAAAAATGGTCCTCCAGTAAACTTTGTTAATTTCCAATATCCCCATCCAAGTGGAAATTCTATAAGAATTATGTGAAGGCCAATTAGATGATCCGATCGCATTCTGTCTCCTATTAATACTTTTTCATTAAGGGCACGGTGATGATAGTTTGTAAAGTGATTTCCTTCATGGTGCATTGAGGTACTTAACACTGTGTTATAGTCTCCCACCATAATGATTTGATCGTTTGTTGCATGTAAATTCAATAAATTGGTATAAATATATTTGGACCATATAGATTAATGAGCCAAATCTATTTTTATATCCACTTTCATATTCAAAAAAATCTACCTTCCTTGAGAATCATTCCTGACTATTTGTATATTCAGATCAATTTTTTTATTTTATTAATATCTTCACACCTGTGACTATGGTGGGTATGTTTTTATTGTCTAGGGTTTTTTATATATCTCGGGATTTTTGTAAGTTTAGGTATTTGTATGTCTATGGTGGCCTGATTTGGTTCCCAATCAGAGGCAGCTGTTTATCGTTGTCTCTGATTGGGGACCATATTTAGGTAGACATATTTCCTTGGGTATTTTGTGGGTTCTTGTCTATGTGTAGTTGCCTGTTAGCACTCATGTGTATAGCGTTTCGGTCGGCCGGTCGTTAGTTTGTTCAGTGTTGCATTTCTTTAATAAATTAAGAATGTACGCTTGCTGCGCCTTGGTCTCCTCCTTACGACAGATGTGACAACACCTTTTGAGTTCCTTTGTTCATGACAGAATTATTTCACCATTCCTTTTTCCACACAACATAATCTAAGGATGTAGAGTGAGTTTCCTGTAAACAGTATATGTTATATTCCTTTTCTTTTAGCCACATAAAGACTGATCTTCTTTCTTTCGAATCTGCTAAACCATTATAATTATAACTGCCTATACTTATTTCACCCTTTACCATAACTAGATACTATTCTCTGTCTAAATTGACCATAATTAGTGCTTGTAAAATTACTACTATAAGAGGTATTATGAGTCAAAATTAAAGATTTCAAATGTCTGATATTTAGAACTCAAGAAACAGGTTCTAGCAATATTTGTTTTATTCCCTTGTCTGTTTTCCTGTGAGCCAATGTCACTGATGTTAGAAAAGTCTGATTAGGTTGATATTGGATGTGATTTAGTGATAGTCTTACTCTTATCCAGACATCATACACACTATGTGTGATGTCCAAATAAATAATAACCCAGACAATTTGCATGGTAGAGTGTCTATGTGTGTAACATGAAGTGAGTATAGCCTTAATATTCAGGATGATAATTGTAATCCATATCGTATCACCATCATAGTTGCATCATAATTACATTTAACATCATTTTCATGGAAAAACACATCCCAGCATTTCCACAGCAATTGACATTTCACATGATCATGAAAGATACCTGGCATTACTATAGAGACAGCTTCACTACAGTACACATGTATACCATACAATACGTTACTATTCCCCATTGCTTGTTGTTAAAATAGATAAACATGTAGACAAAGATAGACAAAAAAAACATTAAAATATAGAAAAGTTAACAACAATAGAGAGAGAGGGGAGAGAAGAGAGAGAGTGAGAGAAGAGAGATCAAGTGTGTGTATGTATGAGTCCGTATGTGTAAGCGAACATGTAATTGAGTGCGTGTGCTCATAGTGTTCAGATATTTTTACAGTTCCCATACTTTTATCCTGTAACCTGACGTCCCCGTAGAATTCAGTACAGCCATGGTGTTATGGAGCTGTCTCTTAAGAGCTGTCCGTCTGTATAGACCATGTCCACAATGAGAAAGGCACGCTGACCCTTCTCCCTGTACAAGATTCAGCCTCTTACAACGTCCGTTTATCTCCCGGGAAAATTGGTAATTGAGACCGAATTTGGTCCCTGTTCATTTCTCTACCATAAGTTGCTTCCAACGTCGTTTTAGAGAATCTGGCAGTACGTCCAATCGGCATCACAACCGCATACCACGTGTAACAACGCCAGCCCAGGACTTCCACATTAGTCTTCATCACCTGCGAGATCGTCTGAGACCAGCCACCTGGAAAGCTGATGAAGCAGAAACCGTCTCAGCAAAGCTCATCTGCATGCTCGTCGTTCTCACCAGGGTCTGTTCGGCATCGTAACTGACTTCAGTGGTCTTCCCAGATATATGTAAAGGATTTCTCTGTTCTTTGCTCCATTCATCTTTCATCTTTTCATCGATCCTGACTAGTTTCCCAGTCCCTGCCGCTGAAAAACATCCCCACAGCATGATGCTGCCACCACTGTGCATCACCATTGGGATGGTGTCAGGTTTCCTCCAGACGTGATGTTTGACATTCAGGCCAAAGAGTTCAATCTTGGTTTGATCAGACCAGAGAATGTTTCTCATGGTTTGAGAGTCCTTTAGTTTACTTTTGCCAAACTCCAAGCGGGCTGTCATGTGCCTTTTACTGAAGAGTGGCTTCTGTCTGGCCACTCTAAAGGCCTGATTGGTGGAGTGCTGCAGAGATGGCTGTCTGGAAGGTTCTTCCATCTCCACAGAGGAACTCTGGAGCTCTGTCAGAGTGACTATCGGGTTCTTGGTCACCTCCCTGACCAAGGCCCCTCTCCCCCAATTGCTCAGTTTGGCCGGGCGTCCATCTCTAGAAAGAGTCTTGGTGGTTACAAACCTCTTCAGTTTAAGAATGATGGAGTCCACTGTGTTCTTGGGGACCTTCAATGCTGCAGAAATGTGGTACCCTTCCCCCTGCTACATGTGAT
Source organism: Oncorhynchus kisutch (assembly GCF_002021735.2). Taxonomy (NCBI): domain Eukaryota; kingdom Metazoa; phylum Chordata; class Actinopteri; order Salmoniformes; family Salmonidae; genus Oncorhynchus; species Oncorhynchus kisutch. The sequence goes on from NC_034182.2 coordinate 27,103,089, forward strand.
TATGGAGATTTCAAAGATGATTTCGTAAGGGACCAAGTGATTGACAAGCGTCACTCAAATGTGTTGCGCAAACGGTTTCTGTGAAAGAGGGAGCTCACTCTCACCGCTCTAATGGATATAGCAAGAGCAATGGAGGCTGTTGACCAGCATGCGGCAAGAATGGAAAGACTGAATGTCAATGCAAAACACCTGCTACACAAGATGACAAACCAGACAATGACAATGATGAACATGTGTTCACACCTACCAGCTGTACTGATGATGCTAAAATGCAGTTATTAGTCAATGGCCAGCCAGTTAACATGTTAATTGACTCTTGGGCTAGCTGTGGTATTGTGGGCACAGCAACATTCAGTCATTTGCAGACCAAATGCAATGTGCAATTGAAACCAACAGACTTTACCCATATGGTTCAACACAACCATTAGCAGTTGAGGGCTTGTTCACTGCCAACATTACAGCAGTTGTTAGTTCTGAGTCAGTCACTGCAGACATTCTAGTCGTGAAAGATGCACAGACATCTGTACTGCGAATGATATCAGCAGTTGCTCTTGGCATTTTGCACATAGGGTCAAAGGTCTATAAGGTCTATAAGCTCAGTCCAAGGTGATGACAGACATTCAAAGCTGCACAGGAACGCAAAGACTGTTTCACAGGCCTGGGAAAACTGAAAGACTTCCAGTTATCAATTCATGTAGATGAGACTGTCACACCTGCTGCACAGCCAGTATGCAGAATACCATTCAGTGTCAGGAAGCTAGTTGAAGAGAAGACAAACGAGCTAGAGGACATTGATGTTATTGAGAAAATGAAAGGACCTACACCATGTTTGTCCCCATTAGTTGTACTAAACAATAAAACCGGTGACATCAGAGTATGTGTTGACATGCATAGAGCAAATGAAGCTGTTGTGCGGGAGCGACACCCCATCCCCACCATCGACGAGATCCTGGAGGACATGTCAGGAGCTGTGGTCTTCTCAAAACTGAACCTAAAGTGGAGATATCATCAGATCGAACTGAAACCTGAGTCTCGTTCCCTGGCCACATTTGTGACTCACACAGGTATGTTCGGTGTCTCCTCTGCTCCAGAGACATATCAGCACATCATCTGCCAAGTCCTACAAGGCATTGATGGGGTCCACAACATCTCAGATTATATCATTGTGTTTGGGAAGAACACACAAGACCACAACAAATGACTAGACCAAGTCCTGGCACGACTACAGGAGAGGGAACTCACCCTCAACAGTAACAAATGTGAATTGCGACTGACGGAGATGGAGTTCATGGGCCACATTCTCTCAAAGAATGGCATTGGAGCAGCTCAATCAAAGGTGGAAGCGGTGCAGAACACTAGCAGACCGACAAATGTTGCTGAAATAAGGAGTTTCTTAGGACTAGTAAACTACTGTGGCAGATTTATCCCTAATCTGGCAACCACATCTGAACCGCTGAGAAAACTCACAAAAGCCTAATGCAAATGGACATGGAGAGATGAACAAGAATCATTATTCATATCACTGAAGAATGCACTGGCCAGTTCACACAACATGGCCTACTTCAATCAAGATGCAGAGACATGTGATTGGGGATGCTAGTCCCGTGGGCTAGGGGCTATTTTGAGTTAGAAGCAAAAAGATGGTTCAAAGGCCAGTGTACTACGCTAGCTGTGCTCTCACAAATGTAGAGCGACGCTATTCTCAGACTGAGAGAGAGGCACTCGCCATAGTATGGGCGTGTGAGAAATGTCATATGTGTCTCTATGGCTAAGACTTTGTAATGGTAACCGACCACCAGCCTTTAGAGACAATTTATTCTCCAAAATCCAAACCACCAGCGAGGATCGAGAGATGGGCACTGAGAATGCAGCCTTACAGATTCAAGATTGTATACAAGCCTGGGCCTCAGAATGCAGCCGACTCACTGTCACGGTTGACTCTGAACCCTCCGGCATCTCTACACTATGGGGGACGACCACATCTACTACGTAGCCAAACACGCAGTGCCATGTGCATTCACCCCACGAGAGCTGGAGGAAATGTCAGCAAAGATCCTAGTTCTAGCTACTCTATGAGCAAGCGTCAGACAGGGTGACTAGAGCACATGCGACACTGCATACCGACGTGTTCAAGAAGAACTCTCTATTGTTGGACAGATAGTTCTACGAGACCAACCGCATTATAATGCCACGAGCAGCTCAGAAACTGACTTTTATGTCAGCATACAAAGGGCATCAGGGGATAGTAAAAACAAAACAGAGACTGCATACAAAAGTGTGGTGGCCAAACATTGATAAAGAGGTTGAACTGCTGGTGAAGTCCTGTCCAGCATGTCAAGTCAATGGCACACTGCCAAAGCAGGTCCCCGCAGTCAGAACAATGCTACCCGCTAAACCATGGCAGATCCTAGCCATTGACATATGGGGGCCGTTTCTAACAGGAGAACACCCTTCTCGTAACGGACTACTACTCAAGATGGGTTGATGTAAGTATCCTAAACCGTATCACCACTGCTAATTTAATCAAAAGCCTAAGGGTAACGTTCACAGTCCATGGGTATCCTGAGTCTATTGTGACAGATAATGGAGTGATTTCTGAGCATACGTGGAGGAAAACGGGATCCGACACCGCCGCATCACTCCATACTGGCCACAGGCCAACGGCGAAGTTGAAAGACAGAACAGGACTCTTGTGAAAGCAATTCACGCCACTCAGAGGGGAAGGATTAGCTCACAGAACTACAGACGTTTCTCATGGCCTACAGGAATACGCCACACTCAGTCACAGGCCGCAGTCCAGCTAAACTGTTGTTCCACCGCCAAATTAGAACCAAACTGCCAGAGCTGTCAGCCGACATGCAGCTTGGAGCTGAACCACACGACAACGCCATTCTGCTTGCCGATGCTGAAAGGAGAGAGGACGACAGAACGCTGACAGATCTGGGAGAGCATCTGAAAGCACAATCCAAAGCCGACCAAGTTGTCAACTACATTCGAACCAAAACCATACACTGTCGTGGACAGGAAGGGGAAATCTGTTGTTCTGGAAAAGAATATGCCATGCAACGTGTTTATTTTGTGAAGTCAGCAGGGCAGTCAGGACAATGGACAATGGACTACTAGTGACAGAGCAGGGCAGAGCCTGACAAACTGCCTAGACAAGTGCCTGCACCTGGTGAGGCCATTCAACTACAGCCCCGACCCCAAAGACTCAGACAACAAGCTGTGCATCTGAAGGACTATGTTAGATAGACATGCTGCCATAATGGAGCAGAATAATCTCCGGCACAGTCTCATTGGCATGGGCAGTCTACCCCTAGCCATCACAGAAAAGTTCCGGTAAGAATTATTGTCAACAAAAGAGTTCCAGCAATGTAACCAGTGTTATTTAACTAGGCAAGTCAGTTAAGAACAAATTCTTATTTTCAATGACGGCCTAGGAACAGTGGGTTAACTGCTTTGTTCAGAACAACAGATTTTTACCTTGTCAGCTCAGGGATTTGATCTTGCAACCTTTTGGTTATTAGTCCAATGCTCTAACCACTAGGTCACCTGCCGCCCAGGTAGTCTAGTAGTTTAAAGAAAGTAGAAGTAAACATTAAAGTATGTTGTTGTTGTAAAAATATGTTAATAGTGTATACAAGAAATACCATATTTTGAGTACTAGATCATGTTTTGTTACGTTATAATGCATAGATCTGCAGTTTGGAGATGTGTTATCATAGTGGATAGACAAACATCTAAGAAAAGGAGGGATGTAGTGTATTAGCGACACCTAGTAGTGCAATACCAGCGGAGCACTAGGAGCCACTTGAGGAACGGAGGGGGGCGATGCATGGGAAGACGAGAAATAAAGTCAATGATTCCTGTGAGTCAAGTTGATACATTACAAGTAGCACCGATCCACAGCATCGTCTTGCTTTGTAAAATATATATTTAGGTGAAATATCCCTCCTTTCATCAATACACTAAAAGCCCATTGCTAGAACATGTGATCAAGATTACTGGTGAAACGGCATTCAATTGTTACGTTGTCCACCAACTTTGCAACTAGGAATGGAGCAGGCTGAGAAATCTCAGATGATTTGGTCACATCTGAAACAAAATCAGGTATATCCATTGAGAAAAAGACAGAATACCAAACACTTATTATTGAACCCAGATTGAAAGTAGACTTTCTCAGGAAATGTGTCACTTACAGGAGTTGCAGAGAAGAAGAAAGAGCAAGAGCTCAACAATCTGGTCCTCTAGCTTTTCTGGATCAGGAGTGATTTGTTAAGTGCATCCTGTGCTAAGTCTCAGAATCACACATCTTATGTCTGATTGGTTAGATCTAGATGGTCTGTCAGATTTGTTACGCTGAACACTCAAATGGCTGCCCAGTAGGTCTTTTGTGGAACAGGAACAGTCCTTCTATGAAGTTTGAATCAGTGTCACTTTGCAAGAAAGGATAGAAGAAAATACAACCTGAAAATATGATGTTTGGTCACCCATGTTGCCAGTTTCAGGTCTTTCCTTTGACTTTACAATTCTCATTGTTTTTAACAGTTTAATATATCTAAACGTAACATATAACACGTGATTAAAGTACACTGGGGAGTAATAACAAACTCTTAATGGAAGCAGTGATTTTTGATCAGCAACATTTATTCAGTTATGAGGCCATTTGTACATCTAAGACAGAGAAACAATGAAAGGCTACTCATCGAAGTTGCTTTTATGGGTTACAAGTACATGTATTTTCTATTTTATTTAGCTATTAGTTACGTACTAAAATCTCTTTTATTTTTACCAGTCGTCACAAGGCCTTCGAAGTTATTTCTATTGTATATGGATGTGGTTTCTGTTCAATGTGGTGAGGTTGTTCACATATCTCACTCCTGCTGAAGGTACCTGACCTCAGAGTACTCTGCATCCTCTCTGCTGGTCTGGGCTCTCTCTCTTCTGGAGGAGGGGCTTTTCTTGGTGGTGAAATTCACAGCTGCATAGTTTACCACGTCACTGTCTCGGTTCTGTGTGAGAGAGGTGGAGCCATATCAAGACATTATACTGGTCACATCTACTAGATAAACCCTTTTGAGATGGAGAAAAAAAGTGACATAACAAAGAGTTTACCTGACCGACTGGTGACCTATCAGTTGCATCTTCAAATTAAAAACAAGATGAAAAACGCATTACATATATAAGCTATCTCGGGTCAGGGGTGAAAGTAGATAGAATTTCTTACCAGTACGGGACACCCAAGCATTTAAGGCCATATATACTATCAAGATGTTCAAACGTTCATCGATGACCAGCAAGGTCAAATAATAATCACAGTGGTTGTAGAGGGTGCAACAGGTCAGTACCTCAGGATTAAATGTCAGTTGGCTTTTCATAGTCGAGAATTCAGAGGTCGAGACAGCAGGTGCGGTAGAGAGAGAGTCGAAAACAGGCCAGGCAGTCCAGATGCCTTATCCTAGGGCTCAGGTCCTTCGGGACGGGAGGGAGAGACACCAGATAAGACAGGAGAATTACACCAGATATAACAGACTGAACACATAGACTATTGCAGAATAGATACTGGAGAATAGAGATTGAGAAATTTAAAATCGGCTACATGTCATATTAAAAAGAATAGAAACACAATAGGTCAGGAGCCAGACAGGGAGCCTGAATTATTTAGGCTATATTATTTAAATTATTTCAAGGTTAAAGCCAACAAAGAAATACATTGTGAAGGATTTGCAAGTCCGACACAACAGGCTGGTAGCACTCATAAAGCGCTCAGCATTTAAAAAACATTTTGTTGTATTCAATCGTTATAATCTATAAATTGCGCATGTATTCTGACTTACTTAGAAGTAAATACATAAATAAGAATAGAATACGTTTCGAAACACTTCTACATGAATGTGTATAATACCAGGATTATGGACAGTCCTGATGGATTGTGAATAATGATGAATGAGAAAGTTACAGACGCACAAATATCATACCCCCAAGACATGCTGTATGACAAGGGTTATGTTGAGAGGTAGCTTACAAGTATGCATTTCATAGCACTGTTTACACCCCACTGTATTCTGTATATATGATGAATAAAATCGGATTTGATTTTTGACAGTAAGGATGCTTTCCATTTCAGGAGACATAGTTCTAAAAGAAAGTACACCAGGGTTATATCTCCAGATAAATTTGACCAGGAGGGCTGTATTGCTCAGAGTTGGCAACCCAGCAACAAGGCACACTTGTTGTGTCAACATGAGATGCAGTTCAGCCTTTAGAGGAAGCAGACCTTCAAGTAGGTTGTTGGAAATGCTCTGTGGTATGTTGGGTATTTGGTGGCATTGATGAAGAGTGATGCAAAAAAACATGCTGCCAATCAGATGACTTTGTAGGAGTCCCACCATCCCGCATCCATTCCACACCTCTAACCGCATCAGTCCTCCGTTCCTGTACGGACTACTCCACCACCAGCTGGTTCTCTGTCCATGGCCTTGACACCTGTGCCCGGCTGGGTCTCTGTTCATGATCTCCACACCTGTGCCCTGCTGGGCCTCTGTTCATGATCTCCACACCCGTGCTCGGCTGGGCCTCTGTTCATGATCTCCACAACCGGGGCCCTGCTAGGTCTCTGTCCGTGCCCGACACCTATGCTCGACTGACACTCAGTCAGCAATGTCCTCTGCTCCTTACAGGCTGGGCATTCTGATGGAACAGGCTGTCATGCCCTGACCATAGAGAGCCTTTTTATTCTCTATTTTGGTTCGGTCGGTGTGTGACTAGGGTGGGTAATCTAGGTTGTTTATCTATATGATGGCCTGGTATGGTTCCCAATCAGAGGCAGCTGTTTATCGTTGTCTCTGATTGGGGATCATATTTAGGCAGCCATTTCCCCACTGTGTTTTGTGGGATCTTGTTTATGTGTAGTTGCCTGTGAGCACTTCATTTTCTTCATGTTTCGTTCGTTCTTTAATGTTTTGTGCATTTCATTCAATAAACATGTGGAACCCATATCATGCTGCTCTTTGGTCCGAGTATGCTTACAACGAGGATCGTGACACAGGCGATGAGTCACTCTCCATTTTCAGTTAATTATATATAATTGTAATTATTTGTGTTCAATTGTCCCTCTGTGGTGTCAAAAGTATTCTCCCCTTAATTCACTAAGGGAACAAAAGCCCTTAGCTGAATTCTCAAATTACATTTTGATCAATTAATGTCAGTCTTTGAATGCTCCATTGTATAAACTATTTCATTTTCCAGCTTGCGTGCCTTGTGCAAACAATTAGAGTATATTTGTCATGCTCACGTCCTCCTCCAATTCGGTGTCTTCAATTACTTCCTTGATTTACAATCAAAACAATTTTGCCAACATTAGGTTTTCGATGTGAACTTGATATTACATTTATAAATTAAGCCATTTCTCTTATTTGAGATAAACAACTCCTGTGGTGTTTAGGCTTAATACATTTAGGCTATAAATTAATTTCTATAAATTCGAATCCTGAAGAGTGTGAGCGGCTTGACACAAAGGGACAGGTTTTCATAATAAAAAGTGATGATGATGACAGATTTACAGGCTGAGAGGAACGAGGATTGTCGGATGAAGCCCGATACTTTTCTACTCTCAGATTGTCAGAAGTAAGGAAAAGAAAGCATTAAAAACGACTAAATACAGCCGTGTCGGGATTCGTTACACAGTATCATTGGCGAGTATGTTCATTCTTGGTTGAAAATGCCCTCCGATTTCGCTACACTCGTTAATTCCTGGTGTAGCAACCTCGACTGATGAGCTTTATCCTGCTGCATTAGATTATTAATTAAATTAAAATTATATTGCCATTACCAGTATATTTGCGTTGAACAGTGTAAGGAACCATATGTTCCAACTGATGACCTTCCTACTGCACAGAATGTGGGCAATACAGCTGAACCTGCCAGAGCTTCCTGGGCATCCAGAGCAGCAGAGGACGGGCAAAGTTCCTCTCCATCTCTACTGAGCTGCAGATGGTGGTGGAGGGCGATCCCACCACATTTTGTCAACCCTGACAAAGTCCATCTCTGGAATCCCATTCCCAGGCAAAATGCGTTGCCATCCCTTGGTAAGGCATACTGCGCTCCCTGAAATCCGAAGACAACAACATCCCCACATGAGAAATAATGTATTGATGATCAATTCCCCAGAGAACAGGTCATCATATCACATGAGACATACTGTGTAGGCCTAGTGTATTGTTTAAAATGCAAGTGCTCACTGTAAATACGTCAAATACAGGCTGGATGGGCTGAAAAGTAGAACTATTCATTTAATTAAATCAATAGATTAAACACCATCAAAAGACGATATTTTGTTTTACTTGTCTATTATCTCCATAAACTAAACATCATCATTAATGAAAATAATAACTCTAGAATAGTATGAAAATAGTGGGGTTAACAGACTATTTTGATGGTCAGTCATCGGACGTTAAACTAGCTAACGTTACTTCATTAACCTGTGTCAGTGTCAAAACCCCAGTTTACTAATGCGTTAGATAGCGTTACTAAAGCTACACTGTAAATCTTGTTAACTGAACCGAGCTAACATATTACTGTAGCCTAATACACTGATCTTACCTGCTAGATATTCCGATCGATGATGATGATCAATGAAAACAGTAGACAACAAAAAATTGTAGCTAACGTTACTTCAGAAAATAAAGATCATTTGCGAACAAAATTACCTGAGGAAATCTATTTTTCCATGATCCTCTTCTAGCGTTTTAAGGTCCCGCCAAAGCTCATAGCTAACGTTACTTCAGAAACGAAAGAAAACTCGCAAACAAATTACCTAAAAGGAAATATCTCTTGACGAGAGTTTAAAGGTCCCACCATAGCTCTATCCTCATTGGTCAATTCTTGTTTACTTCCTGGTTGCACTGGCATCTCGGATTGGTTGTTGAGTGCAATTCTTGGTTAATTTTTGGATGCAGACGGCGATATGATTGGTTGTCGCAACCAGAAATTTCCTCAACTCACCTTGTCAGGGGGTGCAACACTGTCGATAGCGTGCTGGACCTCGGGCAAGAAGGTTGAGGTTTTGAATCCTGCTTGTTTCATTTGAAGTTGTACACAATTATCAGTTAATATTTGGTTTTTATTACCCATTCATTGTCAGTTAGAGACACAGTAGTGCATTAGGACCCAAAAGCATAATCATTGCAAATCAATCCCAGAACAACAGGAAAGGACCTTGTGAAGGGGTTGGAGGAAACAGGTACAAAAGTATCTATATCCATAGTAAAACAATTACTATATTGACATAACCTGAAAGGCCGCTCAGCAAGGAAGAAGCCACTGCTCCAAAACCGCCCTAAAAAAGCCAGACTACACATTGCAGCTGCACATGGGGACAAAGATCGTACTTTTTGGAGAAATGTCCTCTGGTCTGATTAAAAAAATATATAACTGTTTGGCCATAATGACCATTGCTGTGTTTGGAGGGAAAAGGGGGAGGCTAGCAAGCTGAAGAACACCATCCCAACCATGACGCACGGGAGTGGCAGCATCATGTTGTGGGGGTACTTTGCTGCAGGAGGGACTGGTGCACTTCACAAAATACATGGCGTCATAAGGGAGGAAAATTATGTGGATATATATATACATTTTTATTTTTTAATTTTTACCAATTTTTTCTCCCCAATTTTGTGGTGTCCAATTGTTAGTAGCTACTATCTTGTCTCATTGCTACAACTCCCGTATGGGCTCGGGAGAGACAAAGGTTGAAGGTCGTGTGTCCTCCAATACACAACCTAACCAAGCCACACTGCTTCTTAACACAGCGTGCATCCAACCCGGAAGCCAGCCGCACCAATGTGCAGCTGGCTTCCGGGTTGGTGCAAGCTTGGTTAGCGTGAGCTGCACCCGACCTGCCACAGGAGTCGCTAGTCCGTGATGAGACAGATGTATCCCTACCGGCCAAGTCCTCCCTAAACCAGACGACGCTAGACCGATTGTGCGTCGCCCCATGGACCTCCCGGTCACGGCCGGTTATGACAGAGCCTGGGCGTGAACCCAGGGTCTCTGGTGGCACAGCTGGCGCTGCAGTACAGCACCCTTCACCACAGCGCCACCCAGGAGTCCCTTATGTGGAAATATTGAAGCAAGATCTCAAGACGTCAGTCAGGAAGTTAAAACTTGATCGCAAATGGGTCTTCCAAATCCCACAATGACCCCAAGCATGCTTCCAAAGTTGTGGCAAAATGGCTTATGGACAAAAAATCAAGGTATTGGAGTGGCCATCACAAAGCCCTGACATCAATCCTATGGAACATTTGTGGGCAGAACTGAAAAGGCGTGTGCGAGCAAGGAGGCCTACAAACCTGACTCTGTTACACCAGCTCTGTCAGGAGGAATGGGCCAAAATTCACCCAACTTGTTGTGGGAAGCTTGTGGAAGGCTACCCGAAATGTTTGACCCAAGTTAAACAATTTAAAGACAATGCTACCAAATACTAATTGAGTGTATGTAAACTTCTGACACACTGGGAATGTGATGAAAGAAATAAAAGCTGAAATAAATAATTCTCTCCACTATTATTCTGACATTTCACATTTTTAGAATAAAGTGGTGATCCTAGCTGACCTAAGACAGAGCATTTTTACTTGGATTAAATGTCAGGAATTGTGAAAAACTGAGTTTAAATGTATTTGGCTAAGGTGTATGTATTCTGACTTCAACTGTATAGTCTTGTTGGCCTAATTTCAAACCTTTGTTTGTTACCAGTACCTTGTTCATAAAGGAAGAGTTGACAAAACTATTGAGACACTCAATCTTTATCTGCACTTTGTCATCTTGTTGAATGCTTTAGGACCGGAAATCTGACGAGAGAGAGAGAGATCATAAGGGACATTTAATCCCCCAGTGTTTGTCTATGAGAGACCCGGTGATGTTGACCTCAATAGGTCTCACTTTACACTGAGCTACTCCTTCCTCTCACTCATACCATCAGAAGTGATGTGTACCCTCACTGGCCCCTCCTCTACCTCAGACCCAAATCATATTCTCCTTATAAGGTGCTTCTCACAATAGGGGTATGTGATCAGTGCAAAGCCAAGACAGGAAATACTAAGGTGTGAATAACATCATGAGAAAGGCCATTTTGATTTATCTCTTTATCTTTCTATGTGATCAGTATTATGCAATTGTCTACTGCTGGGTACACCCTTTAAACAAAAAAATACCATGTCACTAACACACACACACATAACAGAGATCTAAGTTAAGAGAGGCGAAAAGAGGCAACTGATCCTCTGCGGCCATTAAACAGTGTTTTTACTTCTAACTCTCTAACCACACCCAGTACCACCTGAGCTGTGTGACCTAACTGTGTTGGAGAGAGCTAGAGTGGCCCTAAGGTACAACTAACAAACACTACAGAGATATTTGCTGATTTACATTTCAATACATGTAATTGATCTACACAGATACAATATAGCAAGATTTAAACTTGTATTGAAAGATATGGCAAATCAATATATTCAAAGATATGGCCAACCAATTTCCCTCCTCTTCCATCCTCCTCCACGTTGTCATCTTGAAGCAGTATACACTACATGGGTGTCCAGCTCCTTCTCTCTTCTCTTCTCCATTTTCCTCTTCTTGGAGATGAAATTTAGGGTGGCATAATTCAATGCATCTGAATCTTGGATCTGTGGATTTGCGAACATCATGAAATAGGCTACGGTTGTAATTTTCACTATTTCTGAATTGCTTATATTTCAGTATTTAATCATACAGCATCTACCTGATAATTTTGTAGTTGTCTTTGAGAATCACGTTCTGAATATGACATAAAAGAGAGACGAGAGAAAAGATTAACGGATCATTCTATTCCAGTGTACACACTGACTCTTCACGGGCCACAAATAGTCAGTACACACTGACACACTGACTGTAGTTCACAGGCCACATATAATCATAAAATGATATGATCCTACCTGTGTTTTGTCTTTTTGCATCTTGTATGATCTTGAGGACCAAGATGAGGATGACTATCAGGAGGACAGCAGTCACAACACCCAGGATCACAACCAGGGGAAGGAGGTACATGATGGGTTCATCATCCTCTCCTACAATACCGATAGTTCCATTACACTACCACCCATCACAACCAGTGGGAAAAGTTTCATTGATCATTCATCCTCTCTTATCAAAACAATTAATTTAGAATCACAAGTATAAAAACTACACCCATTTAATCTAACAATTATGAGCTTATATCGAAGATATGGGTTAAAATTTATGTTTGAAATGATTTTCACCATATAATAACAGACTAAGCATACCTTCAGGACATTTCTCTGGCTCTTTGTCAGAATCCTTGTAACCTTTTGGATGAATAGGAAAGTTGAATATTCCTACCACATAAAGTTGATTGAAAGTTAACTTGTGGTAGTCACAGCTGAGAAATGATTACCTTGAACCATCAGGAAAGTCATGTTGGTGAAGATTAAGTACTGATTGTACATTCCACAGCAGTACACACCAGAATCAGCTACATTCACCTCTGTGATTTTGAGGAAAATTATTCTATTGCTGATGAACATTTCCACATGGCTGGGCTGAAAACCATTGTGATGCTTGACATACGGCTGAGAGCTGTACATAGACGCGATGCACAGAGGCTCTGAGACGTTGACTTGTTTGAACCAGGCAACGTGTCCTGGTCCTTTAAGGACATCAGTGCACTGTAGGGTGACATTATCCCCAGGATGGACCACCACTGAGAGTGGCGGAGAGACCAACATGACAGGGGTCAAACCTGAAGGAGAGAAAACAGATTTAGAAACATAACTTTCTGTGTAATTCTTATGGAAAGTACATCTGGTGTGATTGAATAAAAAGCTATTGTTCACACACACAATCTTTTGCACACTAGACACAGTCACAACTATTTGACAGACCAAATCTATTAAAGTCTGAGATGAAGATAAAGTATCTTACAGAAGCCGTAGAGGACCAGAGCTGATACATATATTTGTGCCATTCTGTGTGTACATCTACACTGCCAGACAATTAAGGAAGGACTGAATCTTCAAAGATGAGAGATGAAAGTAACTTGAAATGATGGGCGGTACATAGTGTGACAACCATATAGCTGCATACACCCCAGATTGATAACAAGCCACGGGTTTTCCACTCTCGCATTTGGTTTGAGAGAGAGAATGCGAAGATATTTCAGTTGCAGACTGCCGTACTGTCGTATATCATTATCATAGAGGTTCCCAGAATATAATATTGTAAATACTCAGAATTGATCAAATTTATTGCAATAGACCAGTTGGTTACACATAGTGTCCATTTTAAAGTAAGTTTGGATGAAAGCAAATATTTCAAATCTGAATCTGTTTTCTCAATGATGATGCCCAGCATGGTTAGATTGCATAATTACACTACCGGTCAAAGGTTTTAGAATACCTACCCAGTCAAGGGTTTTTCTTTTTTTAAACTGTTTTCTACATTGTATAATTAGAGTGAAGACATCAAAACTATTAAATAACACATATGGAATCATATAGTACCCCAAAAATGTTAAACATGAAAATACATTTTATATTTGAGATTCTTCAAATAGCCACCCTTTGCCTTGATGACAGCTTTGCACACTCTTGGCATGGTCTCGACCAGCTTCACCTGAAATGCTTTTCCAACAGCCTTGAAGGTGTTCCCACATATGCTGAGCAGTTGTTGTTGGCTGCTTTTCCTTCACTCTGTGGTCCGACTCATCCCAAACCATCTCAATTTGGTTGAGGTCGGGTGATTGGGGAGGGCAGGTCAACTGATGCAGCACTCCATCACTCTCCTTCTAGGTCAAATAGTCCTTACACAGCCTGGAGGTGTGTTGAGTCATTGTCCTGTTTAAAAAACAAATTATAGTGCCACTAAGCCCAAACCAGATGGGATGGCGTATCGCTGCAGAATGCTGTGGTAGCCATGCTGGTTAAGTGTGCCTTGAATTCTAAATAAATCACAGACAGCATCAGCAGCAAAGCACCCCCACAGCATAACTCCACCTCCTCCATGCTTTACGGTGGGAAATCATCCGTTCACCAACACCGCGTCTCACAAAGACACGGTGGTTGGAACCAAAAATCTCCAATTTGGACTCCAGACCAAAGGGCAAATTTCCACCGGTCTATTGTCCGTTGCTTGTGTTTCTTGGCCCAAGCAAGTCTCTTCATATTGGTGTCCTGTAGTAGTAGTTTCTTTGCAGCAGTTTCCTTGAATAAGGCAATGAAGGCCTGATTCACACAGTCTCTTCTGAACAGTTGTTGTTAAGATGTGTCTGTTACTTGAACTATGTGAAGCATTTATTTGGGCTAGAATGTCTGAGGCTGGTAACTCTAATGAACTTATCCTCTGCAACAGAGGTAATTCTGGGTCTTCCATTCCTGTGGCGGTCCTCATGAGAGCCAGTTTCATCATAGCGCTTGATGGTTTTTGCGACTGCACTTGAAGAAATTAAACATTTCTTGAAATGTTCCGTATTGTCTGACCTTCATGTCTTAAAGTAATGATGGACTGTTGTTTCTATTCGCTTATTTGAGCTGATCTTGCCCTAAAATGGACTTGGTCTTTTACTAAATAGGGCTTTCTTCTGTATACCCCCCCCCCCCCCACCCCCCCACACCTTACAACACAACTGATTGCCTCAAACGCATTAAGAAGGAAAGAAATTCCGGAAGGCACACGTGTTAATTGAAATGCATTCCTGGTGACTACCTCATGAATCTGGTTGAGAGAATGCCAAAAGTGTGCAAAATTGTCATCAAGGCAAAGGGTGGCTATTTGAAGAATCTCAAATATAAAATATATTAGATTTTTTGGGGGGTTACTACATGATTCCATATGTGTTATTTCGTAGTTTCAATGTCTTCACTATCATTCTACAATGTAAAAAAATAGTAAAAGAAAAACCCTTGAATGAGTAGGTGTTTTGAGCGGTAGTGTATATTGGTCAGGAGACCCCCTGGAGTGTGTAAGAATTAGCTGGAATTGGTGGTGTTTGAACAATAGGGTGAACTCTTCAGACTGCATCAAGTAGATCACTAAACTTAGAAACTCTTACAGTTGGCTGAAGCCAGGAATGGATTGGCCATCTGGCATTTCGTGAGAATGCCAGATGGACTTGTCCATCTTCAGCCCAATCGGCTTGTCTTACTTGTTTTTTTTTTACATAAAATCTGGCTATAAATGAAATTCATGAAATTGACTTGTTACTAACATCAGAAAACATTAATATTGCTGATAAACACGTAGATAATTCCTTTGATGATGCAGTAGTAGATATACATGGTTATAGCATATACAGGAAAGATAGGAATGCAAATGGAGAAGGTGTTGCTTTATATGGCCAGAGTCATATTCCTGTTAGGCTGAGAAAGGATCTCATGTCAGGTGATGTGGAAGTAATGTGACTACAGGTTCATCTGTCTCACCTAAAGCCTATTCTTGTAGGAAGTTTCTATAGATCACCAGGGTGCAAAAAGTCAGTATTTGTAAAAATGAAAAAGCTGTACTTTAATATCCCTTTGATCATGGTGAAGTTATTAATTACACTTTAGATGGTGTATCAAAACACCCAGTCACGGCAAAGATAAAAGCATCCTTCCTATCTCAGTTTAACCAGGTAGGCTAGTTGAGAACAAGTTCTCATTTGCAACTGCGACCTGGCCAAGATAAAGCATAGCAGTGTGAACAGACAACAGAGTTACACATGGAGTAAACAATTAACAAGTCAATAACACAGTAGAAAAAAAAGAGTCTATATACATTGTGTGCAAAAGGCATGAGGAGGTAGGCCAATAATTACAATTTTGCAGATTAACACTGGAGTGATAAATGATCAGATGGTCATGTACAGGTAGAGATATTGGTGTGCAAAAGAGCAGAAAAGTAAATAAATATAAACAGTATGGGGAAGAGGTAGGTAAAATTGACTATTTACCGATAGACTATGTACAGCTGCAGCGATCGGTTAGCTGCTCAGATAGCAGATGTTTGAAGTTGGTGAGGGAGATAAAAGTCTCCAACTTCAGCGATGTTTGCAATTCGTTCCAGTCACATGCAGCAGAGAACTGGAACGAAAGGCGGCCAAATGAGGTGTTGGCTTTAGGGATGATCAGTGAGATACACCTGCTGGAGCGTGTGCTACAGGTGGGTGTTGCCATCGTGACCAGTGAACTGAGATAAGGCGGAGCTTTACCTAGCATGGACTGACCTGGAGCCAGTGGGTCTGGCGACGAATATGTAGCGAGGGCCAGCCGACTAGAGCATACAGGTCGCAGTGGTGGTTGGTATAAGGTGCTTTAGTAACAAAACGGATGGCACTGTGATAAACTGCATCCAGTTTGCTGAGTAGAGTGTTGGAAGCTATTTTGTAGATGACATCGCCGGAGTCGAGGATCGGTAGGATAGTCAGTTTTACTAGGGTAAGTTTGGCGGCGTGAGTGAAGGAGGCTTTGTTGCGGAATAGAAAGCCAACTCTAGATTTGATTTTCGATTAGAGATGTTTGATATGAGTCTGGAAGGAGAGTTTACAGTCTAGCCAGACACCTAGGTACTTATAGATGTCCACATATTCTAGGTGGTGATGCTAGTCGGGCATGCGGGTGCAGGCAGCGAATGGTTGAAAAGCATGCATTTGGTTTTACTAGCGTTTAAGAGCAGTTGGAGGCCACGGAAGGTGTGTTGTATGGCATTGAAGCTCGTTTGGAGGTTAGATAGCACAGTTTCCAAGGAAGGGCCGGAAGTATACAGAATGGTGTCGTCAGCGGAGAGGTGGATCAGGGAATCGCCCGCAGCAAGAGCAACATCATTGATATATACAGAGAAAAGAGTCGGCCCAAGAATTGAACCCTGTGGCACCCCCATAGAGACTGCCAGAGGACCGGACAGCATGCCCTCCGATTTGACACACTGAACTCTATCAGAGAAGTAGTTGGTGAACCAGGCAAGGCAGTCATCAGAAAAACCGAGGCTACTGAGTCTGCCGATAAGAATATGGTGATTGACAGAGTCGAAAGCCTTGGCAAGGTCGATGAAGACGGCTGCACAGTACTGTCTTTTATCGATGGCGGTTATGATATCGTTTAGTACCTTGAGTGTGGCTGAGGTGCACCCGTGACCGGCTCGGAAACCAGATTGCACAGCGGAGAAGGTACGGTGGGATTCGAGATGGTCAGTGACCTGTTTGTTGACTTGGCTTTCGAAGACCTTAGAAAGGCAGGGCAGGATGGATATAGGTCTGTAACAGTTTGGGTCCAGGGTGTCTCCCCCTTTGAAGAGGGGGATGACTGCGGCAGCTTTCCAATCCTTGGGGATCTCAGACGATATGAAAGAGAGGTTGAACAGGCTGTTAATAGGGGTTGCGACAATGGCGGCGGATAGTTTCAGAAATAGAGGGTCCAGATTGTCAAGCCCAACTGATTTGTACCGGTCCAGGTTTTGCAGCTCTTTCAGAACATCTGCTATCTGGATTTGGGTAAAGGAGAACCTGGAGAGGCTTGGGCGAGTAGCTGCGGGGGGGGGCGGAGCTGTTGGCCGAGGTTGGAGTAGCCAGGAGGAAGGCATGGCCAGCCGTTGAGAAATGCTTGTTGACAGAAGGAAATAATATGTTCTAATATATTCTAAAACATGCATCCTATTTGCAATAAGGCACTAAAATAAAACTTCAAAACATGTGGCAAAGATATTCACTTTGGGACTAATCCGAAACAAAACATTGAGTACCACTATTCCAACCTGGTAGGTTGGGATGGATGGGTTGGAGCATAATGAAAATGTTTAGCAACCCAAAGGTTGCGAGTTCGAATCTCAACACAGACAACTTTTAGCAGCATATTAGCAGCTTTTCAACTACTTACAACTTGTTTTGCTACATTGCAACTACTTAGCTTGTTAGCTAACCTGTCCCCCAACCCTAACCCTGACTTTAAGCCTTTATCCTAACTCCTAAACTTTACTCTAACCTTAACTCTAGCCCCTAACTCTGGCTAAAGTTAGCCACCTATCTAGAATTCGTAACATATCATAAGTTTAGCAAATTTGTGACATATTTTACGTTTTGCAATTTCTTAACATACAATACGAATTGTAATTCGTAAAATATCATATGAAATGGTATGAACTTATTTAAAAACATGTTTTCACTGTCTTTATGGGGCATTGTGTGTAGATGGGTGAGAATTGTATTCATTTTGAATTCAGGCTGTAACACAAGTGCTGAATAAGTCAAGGGGTATAAATACTTTCTGAAGGCACTTCACATGAGAAAGAAACTCACTTTCTTTAGATGACTCTGGTATTTCCTCAACATCGAGATTTGTGAGAATAAATAATTATAATGATAAAACATATGTCCAGCAATGGTTTGCCTTTGTTTCATGATAACTCCTGATTAGCCATATAAATAGTTGGAAAAGTACCTTGAATTTTTGGAACGGTTGCTTTGACAAAGCACATGTGGTTATGTGGATACAATCCATTGAAATACAGGCCACAGTCATCTATTTCCAATTTAGTGATTTTGAGAAAGATAGTGGTGTTGTTACTGAACATTTCAGAATGGTTCCTTTGAAAACCATTATGAAGATCAGGTGTTGAAGCCACACTGTACATAGACGAGATACACACTGGCTCTGATCCATTGACTTGCTTGAACCATGCTGTGTGTCCCACAGCCGTTGTAACATTGGAACACTGCAAGATGATGGTATCCCCAGTACGGACCATCATAGTCTGAGACTGAAAAACCAAAACAGAGACCAAACCTGATACGCAAAGTACAAAGTCACACATTAATGGTTATAATCATTGATATCACATGTACATGTTAGAAATTAGGAGGAAGTGCTGCACTGAACATTCTGGTTATCCATATCTTATATCTTTATGTTTGAAGCCTGAAATGTGGCAAAAGGTCGCAAAGTTCAAGGGGGCCGAATACTTTCGCAAGGCACTGTAGCTACCCAGTAAGAAACACCCCCAGTCTGATTTAGTGCCTGGTCTTGCTCACTATGTTCTGGACATTGTAGAGGGAAGCTGAGAGCATTATCTTTCCAAAGATTGGATCATAATATTTTGTAGCTTAAGCCATTCAAACGATATTTGTAGGAAGAAAACAGAAACCTCTCTGTTTATTACAACACATCTTTTGGTTTACTAGTGTAACCCCGGTAGTATGAACCAAGCTCAAATTGTTTTATTTTATTTCAGAGTTTTTCTCGCAACCCCGTCCCTTAGTTTGGGAAACGCCGTACTAACCAATGATTTCAGGTCATCACTGGCTCCAGCCTTGTAGTTCCAGTGACCTCACACTATGGTAGATGCACTTGTCATCTTTCTAATGTCAGTTAGACCATGAAGAACAAACTGCAGTAAATGGGCATTACCTGACTATAGCAGTGGATGCTGTGGGGAGGACAAATGATAATAATGGCTGGAATGTAGCGAATGGAATGGCATTAAACCATGTGTTTGGTGTATTTTCTACCATTCCACTTATTCCACTTCAGATATTATCACAAGCCCGTCCTCCCCAATTATGGTGCCACCAACCTCCTGTGATCTATCGAGAACTCTTTTCACACATTTGAGTCAATCTCTGATGCCGCAATATACTGTGGTTGAAGTGATCGATCACATATAGGCATGTTGTTCGTGATGAACTTTGGAGAAAAGGTACAGTAATTACTACTGTTAGATTTCATTTAACATGAAAATATAGTTCATTCATGTACATATTCTTTTAGATACCGTGTCAAATTGATCAATTTGATGTTATTTTAATGAATAGAAAAATTGGTTTTTCTTTAAAAAAAACAAGGATATTTCTAAGTGACCCCAAACTTTGGAATGGCAGTGTATATCTGAAACATATACGAATGTTAATCATCTGATCATCTGACAGACAGAACGACTAGTATTTATGAAATTCACTGAGGGTTATGGTCCTCCTCTTCCTCCTCTGAAGAGCCTCCACTATTATACACACAATGGGTATCTATCTATCTATCTACAGAGGAGGACAATGACAAAACACTGTCTGGCAATCTCTCAGTTATTTGCAGTATGTAGAGCCAGCTGTAATGATGCAAACTTACTATTGAAATAGAGATTGAGGTCTTTGATTAATCAAAACATGTATCTTTTTTTTGCTAGGTCTGATGTTTGAAAGACCTTTATCGCTGGAGACACAGTTCACTTGGAATGCTTCATCATTGGGAAACTTGGCAACTACTTCACTTCAAAGTGACAATGGGGCAAGTTCAAGTGTTGATCTAATCTCTGTATGCTCACTCCAACTCCAACTCCTCACTCCAACTCCAATGTTCTTTGGAGATTTGAACCATTTTGCTTTGCTACAAGGAAGAGTGGAACCAGTTTTGGGCTGACCAATTCAGATGCCAGGCCATTAAACACGGTGATATAGTGCTGTGCTGTACGTGAATATGGAAGGTACCAAGCTGAATATTCATGGTAAATACAATATGGTTGTTTATTAACAATATACAAACATGAACCTTAGTTATTACACTGTATTAGCCAATACTGTATTATTTACAATTAGAAAAATGTGGAAATATAAAAGGTTAAATTCTTTCAGGTGCGGACATTCAAGTGGCAACTGAAATTCTCCTTTGCTGTTTACTTTGCAGTCATCATCTTCATCATCAACCTTGTCAGGAAAAAGATCAAGTCAATGATTCAGTTTCTTAATCCTTCAGCTGTTACAAACATAAATGTGGTTTACTGCCTGGTCAAATGTTTCAGTGCTCGTCAGCTTAGTTGACAATGTCAAGGTAAAATGCCCATATGTTGATGATGCAGATTTGCATATAATATTTTATCAAACTTTCAATAAATAATTTAATCATTACAGTATGATATGGTAACATACTCAAACAAGACTGGAAGTACGGCAATTGCATTATGGGAGCATACACAAAGTGTCTCAGAAATGTCTCCATCCTGCCCTCTCCCTCATCCACGCTCTGATCTGCTCATTGAGTAGCTCAGTGCAGCGTAATTTTCTGAGTCCATGTTCATATTTGAAAAAAGGAGAAGAGATAAATGAGAGAGATACATGCTGTCGTGGAATTTCAACACCAGGGACACCTGGAGTCAAACTTAAATGAATCTGGAGAGCTGGAGAGGTTCCAAGAATAGTATTTCACCAAGTAGTACACGTCTGTCAGAGGCTCTCACATCCACATTCACTCTATACTATTCCCAAACACACTCAGTAGTCCCAGACTACAGTGGTCCTAGACCATAGTGGTGCCAGACCACAGACAATTCCCAGAATTGCCTAAAAACAGCTGCCGGTGGGGCTTCTCTACCCTTTCCACAACAGTACTTCATCCACAATTACTAAATTACCCCAGAAACCTATATGAATGTGAAGCAGTATAACGTCAGGCAAGATTTAATGCCAAATTCCTCACTTGGTTTGTGAGTGAAGTGTCCATGCTCACCCCTAATAAATAACAAAACATATATTTTTTGGTGTATTCTTGTTTGGTGTAATATTAATGAGCCTTTCTAGGGCAGGCGTTCCTCTAGCGGAACCCCTCGACAACATTCCGCTGAAAAGGCAAAAATCTTCTTTTATTTTTTTTAAAATTTTTATATGTAACTTTCACACATTAACAAGTCCAATACAGCAAATTAAAGTTAAACTTCTTGTTAATCTACCCATCGTGTCCGATTTCAAAAAGGCTTTACAGCGAAAGCACAACATATGATTATGTTAGGTCAGAGCCAAGTCAAAAAAACAAACAGCCATTTTTCCAGCCAAAGAGAAGAGTCACAAAAAAATATAGAAATATAGATAAAATGAATCACTAACCTTTGATGATCTTCATCAGATGACACTCATAGGACATCATGTTACACAATACATGTATGTTGTGTTCGATAATGTGCAAATTTATATCCAAAAATCTCAGTTTACATTGGCACGTTACGTGCAGTAATGTTTTGATTCCAAAACATCCGGTGATTTTGCAGAAATACTCATAATAAACATTGATAAAAGATACAAGTGTTATTCACAGAATTAAAGAGACTTCTCCTTAACCTGTAGTGACACCCAGCCCGTGAACGGGACCGTTATCATCATCTGACACTAATTAGCATAACGCAACGGACATAAATATTCCTAGAAAATCTTCCTATTCATGAAAATCACAAGTGAAATATATTGGAACACAGCTTAGCCTATTGTTAATCACCCTATCATCTCAGATTTTCTAAATATACTTTACAGCCAACGCTAGACAAGCATTTGTGTAAGTTTATCATAGCCTAGCATAGCATTATGCCTTGCTAGCAGCAGGCAAACTTGTCACGGAAATCAGTTTACCTTTGATGAACTTCGGATGTTTTCACTCACGAGACTCCCAGGTAAACAGCCAAAGTTAATTTTTTTCTAAAAGATTATTTTTGTAGGCGAAATAGCTCCGTTTGTTCTTCACGTTTGGCTGAGAAATCGCCCGGAAATTGCGGTTACCACAACCCCCGAAAAATATTCCAAATTAGCTCCATAATATCGACAGAAACATGGCAAACGTTGTTTAGAATCCATCCTCAAGGTTTTTTTCTAATATCTATTCGATAATATATCAGTCGGGACAATTCGTTTTTCACTCTGACCGATTGGAGTAATGGCTACCTCTTTATTTTACGTGAGAATCTCTCTCGTAGCCACCATGTGACCACTTACGCAATGTGGCTGCCTACAGCAATTCTTCAACAGAAATGAGTAAAACTACGTCACAATGCTGTAGACACCTTGGGGAATACGTAGAAAGCGTAAGCTCGTTGATGGTACATTCACAGCTGAATAGGGAGTCATTGGAACGCAGCGCTTTCAAAACCTGGGGCACTTCCGGATTGGATTTTTCTCAGGCTTTCGCCTGCAACATCAGTTCTGTTATACTCACAGACAATATCTTTACAGTTTTGGAAACGTTAGAGTGTTTTCTATCCAAAGCTGTCAATTATATGCATATTCTAGCATCTTTTCCTGACAAAATAGCCAGTTTAAAACGGGAACGTTTTTTTTTCTCCAAAAATGAAAATACTGCCCCCTATCACCAAGAGGTTTTAATGCAACCGCAGTGTCAGATTTCAAAAAAACTTTACGGAAAAAGCATAATCTGAGTACGGCACTCAGAGCCCAATCCAGCCAAAGAAATGTCCACCATGTTGGAGTCAACAAAAGTTAGAAATAACTATATAAATATTCACTTACCTTTGATGATCTTCATCAGAAGGCACTCCCAGGAATCCCAGTTCGACAATAAATGACTGGTTTGTTCCATAAAGTTCCATAAAGTCCATAATTTATGTCCAAATAGCCACTTGTTGTTAGCGTGTTCAGCCCAGTAATCCATCTTCATGAGGCGTGAGCACTACGTCCAGACAAAAACTCAAAAAGTTCCGTTACAGGTCGTAGAAACAAGTCAAACGATGTATGGAATCAATCTTTAGAATGTTTTTAACATAAAATCCCCCCTCCTTTATAGCAGAAGCCTGAAACAAGTTTCTAAAGATGGTGGAAGCTGTCTTTAGAAGCCTTAGGAAGTGCCTTAGGAAGTGCAACTTGACCCCATAGACACTGTGTATTCGGTAGGCCAAGCTTTGAAAAACTACAAACCTCAGATTTCCCACTTCCTGGTTAGATTTTTCTCAGGTTGTCGCCTACCATATGAGTTCTGTTATACTCACAGACATCATTCAAACAGTTTTAGAAACTTCAGAGTGTTTTCTATCCAATACTAATAATAATATGCATATATTAGCATCTGGGATAGAGTAGGAGGCAGTTCACTCTGGGTACGCTATTCATCCAAAAGTGAAAAT
Source organism: Oncorhynchus kisutch (assembly GCF_002021735.2). Classification (NCBI taxonomy): domain Eukaryota; kingdom Metazoa; phylum Chordata; class Actinopteri; order Salmoniformes; family Salmonidae; genus Oncorhynchus; species Oncorhynchus kisutch. The sequence continues at coordinate 27,126,984 of NC_034182.2, forward strand.
GCGAAAAAGAAAGTCAAACGTTAGCACACATTTATCGAGAGCTCTCCTTCACAAGAAAGTGTGTGTTACCACCAGGATAATAATGTTATGTTGTTCATAAATCCCTGTTGATTCTCTTGAGAATAATACGTACATACATTTGAAAGGAGGGAATTCTTAAGGTTTCAGACCAGAATATCCCCAACAAATACATTTTAATAACTGTAGCTACATTTGGTGCCCCTGTTGTGGAATATTCTAATCAAGTGAGAGAGACTTTGTCATTTCTTCAAACAATTATCTTTTTTCAATATCGATGAATTATTGCAATAATGAGACAAGTCAACCCAACAGTCTTGACTTTTGGGCCCAGAGCGTAACCGCTAATAAAAAAACAGATATTATATATGACCTAAAATGCTGAGTCAGGGCTGGTTCCACCCCTCCCATTAGCCACTTTGGTCCATCTCCTGGTTATCTGCACGGAATATTTTATCCCAAAACCGTCTTAGTTTCCCAGATGCCAGTGTAGTTGGCGGGGTGCACGATAATAGCGTTTCAATCAATGACGTCACTCACTCTGAGACCTTGAAGTAGTCGCTTTTCTGGAGCAATGGGTAACGATGCTTCGTGGGAGGCAGTTGTTGATGTGTGCAGAGGGTACCTGGTTCAAGCCCAGGTAGGGGCGATGGGAGGGACAGAAGCTCAACTGTTACACCAGGAAGATGCGCAACGAGAGATTGTTCTAAACTCTTCCAGGCTATCTCTATCTAGGGTCACACACACCACATCTTGTCTATGGAATGCCAGCTTTAGGTTTTTATCGCCAAGTCATTGTCAGCTCAAGCTATCTCTAGCAAAACCCATTAACATGACCATAAGCCCAGACTAACTGCAGGAAGCTAGAGTGGAAACCACCATCTCTTTACAGAAACACAGAATTAAACAGAACAGAAATGTCCTACTATTTGTTAAGTATATAATCCTTAACTATTAATATCAAACAAATCAGGTGAATATTCATTTTGTTCTATCAGACCCCGTGTGAGGACAATACATCATTTTCAGAATTGCATAAAATGTGTGCATCTTTTTTTATCAGCTCTTACACAGTCTTACCCTCAATGCCCAGCTTGGTTCCGTTCACTTGAGTTCCTTCATTGGCTAAAGAGAACCACACAACATTTAGACATTCTGATGGAAGAAAATCTGAAACACAGAGAAGAAGGAGGAGAAGCACTCTAGAGTCGCAGATCGCCATATATGCACCGATTCTGTCCGCACAGGCTGTAATATAATGGGATGCATGGTACCATCTGGAACACACAGGAGAGAGGACATAGTTGGAGAGGAAAATATTTCCACGGGTGAGGACTGGCCATCTGGCATTTCGGCCATTTTTTTTTTTTGCATGATGATAATTACAGTGCCTTGCGAAAGTATTCGGCCCCCTTGAACTTTGCGACCTTTTGCCACATTTCAGGCTTCAAACATAAAGATATAAAACTGTATTTTTTTGTGAAGAATCAACAACAAGTGGGACACAATCATGAAGTGGAACGACATTTATTGGATATTTCAAACTTTTTTAACAAATCAAAAACTGAAAAATTGGGCGTGCAAAATTATTCGGCCCCTTTACTTTCAGTGCAGCAAACTCTCTCCAGAAGTTCAGTGAGGATCTCTGAATGATCCAATGTTGACCTAAATGACTAATGATGATAAATACAATCCACCTGTGTGTAATCAAGTCTCCGTATAAATGCACCTGCACTGTGATAGTCTCAGAGGTCCGTTAAAAGCGCAGAGAGCATCACGAAGAACAAGGAACACACCAGGCAGGTCCGAGATACTATTGTGAAGACGTTTAAAGCCGGATTTGGATACAAAAAAAATTCCCAAGCTTTAAACATCCCAAGGAGCACTGTGCAAGCGATAATATTGAAATGGAAGGAGTATCAGACCACTGCAAATCTACCAAGACCTGGCCATCCCTCTAAACTTTCAGCTCATACAAGGAGAAGACTGATCAGAGATGCAGCCAAGAGGCCCATGATCACTCTGGATGAACTGCAGAGATCTACAGCTGAGGTGGGAGACTCTGTCCATAGGACAACAATCAGTCGTATATTGCACAAATCTGGCCTTTATGGAAGAGTGGCAAGAAGAAAGCCATTTCTTAAAGATATCCATAAAAAGTGTCGTTTAAAGTTTGCCACAAGCCAACTGGGAGACACACCAAACATGTGGAAGAAGGTGCTCTGGTCAGATGAAACCAAAATTGAGTTTTTTGGCAACAATGCAAAACGTTATGTTTGGCATAAAAGCAACACAGCTCATCACCCTGAACACACCATCCCCACTGTCAAAAATGGTGGTGGCAGCATCATGGTTTGGGCCTGCTTTTCTTCAGCAGGGACAGGGAAGATGGTTAAAATTGATGGGAAGATGGATGGAGCCAAATACAGGACCATTCTGGAAGAAAACCTGATGGAGTCTGCAAAAGACCTGAGACTGGGACGGAGATTTGTCTTCCAACAAGACAATGATCCAAAACATAAAGCAAAATCTACAATGGAATGGTTCAAAAATAAACATATCCAGGTGTTAGAATGGCCAAGTCAAAGTCCAGACCTGAATCCAATCGAGAATCTGTGGAAAGAACTGAAAACTGCTGTTCACAAATGCTCTCCATCCAACCTCACTGAGCTCGAGCTGTTTTGCAAGGAGGAATGGGAAAAAAATTCAGTCTCTCAATGTGCAAAACTGATAGAGACATACCCCAAGCGACTTACAGCTGTAATCGCAGCAAAAGGTGGCGCTACAAAGTATTAACTTAAGGGGGCTGAATAATTTTGCACGCCCAATTTTTCAGTTTTTGATTTGTTAAAAAAGTTTGAAATATCCAATAAATGTCGTTCCACTTCATGATTGTGTCCCACTTGTTGTTGATTCTTCACAAAAAAATACAGTTTTATATCTTTATGTTTGAAGCCTGAAATGTGGCAAAAGGTCGCAAAGTTCAAGGGGGCCGAATACTTTCGCAAGGCACTGTATCTGGCTAATAATGGGGTCCTCGAGGAAGAAAAATCTGGATTGTCAGAAATGCCAAAGCCCATTTCTGGTCCCAGTCCACCTGTATTTGCCCAAGGTGTAAATCATTCATATAGAAAGGACTCATGTTTGGCTAATTGATGTAGATGTCAAATTAATTCATTCACATCCTAATGTGCATAAGAGTTACAGTAAAGCCATGTCAATAAGTTAGAGGACAATGTGATTATCTTACAGTAAATACCTACTGAAACAGAGGAGAAATGGACTAGACAGTCTAGATATTCACGCACTGTACTTACTGTACACGTGAGATGCAGAATCACCATACAGATGAGTAGTGGGGTCATCTTGCAGTCCATCCTGAGTGGTTACTCTCGCCTGCCCTGAACCAAATGGACTGGTGCAGTACTGTGATCAGTAGGAACCTTTTTTTCTCTGATTTGTGGGAAAATACAACAAATAACACCCTTCCTGGTAGGTGTGTGAACTGACACTGCACTTCTTACAAAGAGAGCATTTATTGTAAATAATATATATATTATTATTTACAATGTGTAGTCAGAGATATTCTCATGGTGTGCAAGTACCAGGTCTCTCCAAACTATTTGTGTATGTGGTCGCAGAGATGTTCTGTAGACAGCGTGTATAAAGAGATGTACAGTGTGTATAAATGAATGGTTTATTAGGTTAAAAACAGACAGTCATACAACAAAAACAGGATTCTCTATTAGATGATTTCTTACAAGCTGTCAAATGTGATGGCTATTTAAGGCATTACAGGATCATTATGTAAATCTAACATATAGACAATGTTCAAATTATAGTTTCTTTGTTGTGTGTAAAATGCCATACTAATGTCAGTTACCAAAAGCAGTTCTATTAGGCTACCAATAGTACTTGGAGTCTTGTGACAGTGGTGATATTTCACTGCTGCTGAAGGTATCTGACATCAGAGTACACTGCATCCTCTCTGCTGGTCTTCTCTCTTGCTGTTCTAGAGGAGGACTTCTTCTTAGGGGTGAAACTGACAGCTGCGTAGTTCAACACGTCACTGTCTTGATTCTGAGGGGGGTGGAGCCATGAGGAAATACATTATGATGACAGCATGAACTACTATATAATGTTTCTATTCTCCTCTTCAACACTCTACAAAAGACATGACTGTTCAGACTGTACACCCACTACAATGACCTGACAGTCAGTGGAACAGAGACAGAAGTTCCATGGAAAAATCAACAACGATCACAAAGATCAGTAGGCTACATCTAGTAGAGTGACGTATTACTTCCAAAAAAGCGTAATAACATAAAAAGAATACATACACTGAATACTAGCTGTAAGGAAAGTTAAATAGCAGTTGTAAAGAAACACTTGTAAAAACTGAAAATATACTGTATTTATACATTTTGACAAAATTACCTGATTGCCAAACGACTTTGGGACATCTGTCTTCCCTTGAAAGATTGAAATAGAGGAATGCCAGCAATTAATTTGAAGACAATACCTTTTTCTGTTTAACCTCATGTAGTTAGTTAACTATGCTTATAACATGGAAATTGAAATGATGTTTGCAGAATGTACATTTTATTGACATGAAACTTAGACTTGATATAAAGTAATACCTCTGCTATCTCTGTTCAGAGTCTTGCACAGCGCCCAGACAAGTAGAAGGGTCACTATCCCCAGAACGATGTTGGAGACGACCAAGGCCACAACAGTAGGACTCAGATCAAATGGAGAATCATGCTCTGGAACTGTGGAGAATGTACAGGTATTTTGTATTAATTAACCCTTAGTAGTAAGACCATCAAACAATAAAATAATGCACCAATAATCTAATGGTGGTACAGCTCTATCTTGTTGTGACAAAAGTATGTACTTTTTTTAGGTACATTTTTATGAATATATCATTGTGCTCATTTACAGATTAAATGGGAATTACCTTCAATATCCATCTTGGTCCCGTTCCCAAACAGTATCTCCCCACATGAGGCCACAGCACAGTAGTAAGTCCCAGCATCAGAGAGGCTGAGGTTCCTCTTGGGGAGGTTGTAGACACAGCTCTGTGTAGGAGACCCAGCCTTAGTGCTCTTCTCACACTGATCACTCCTGTCTCCATGGGTGTAAATGATTCCTGGACGGGATTCTCCTGAGACATGTCTGAACCAATAGACACTGTGGTCTCCTGCACAGGTCTTAGTGTGTATTGTACAGTTCAGAGTCACAGAGTCTCCTAGCTGGACTGACTCAGAAGCAGGCTGCTGTACAACAGTATCACTGTTCAACTGAGCACCTTTGAAATTAATAAATAATTATTCAATATTACATCCACAAATTTGTTTTAATTAACCAGCATTTGTTTTCCTCTTACATTAATGTGATTGTTGTGGATTGTCAGAGTAATATAGTAGTTAGATTAAAATGTTTATATGCTTTGCAAGAACAACAATTTTCCTAATAATCGTGTTTACATTGGCAATCAAAATAAAATGTATACCAGAAGGAGCATGTTCATTTTGGAGAGCATATTTCATTCTGTGTTAAGACATAGAAAGTTTGTAGCTACGTGAAAACAACTTTTAAAGACACATACATTGTTGTTCCGAACTGACTTTCCTCGTGCTAAAGGGCTAGACGTGCTCGACTGGTGCTAGCACATGCACAGATCAAATACACCACCGGAACGCCAATGAAGGTGATGACATGTCCTAATAACTCTCCAGACTTCTCAGATAACCAGGTGTTTTAATCGGCGTGTGCGTACTACAATCACGTCCTTACGCCGAGTAAGGTGTCTACATGACTAACACCATTCTCAGCCTTCTGCCATAATCAGTTTAATAACAAATTACTAGTGTGCATGTAAACGTACTTGTTATAAATACTGTGTTATCATTACCTTTAACCATCAAGGCGGTTCCAGGTCCAAACTCTACAAAGTTTAAGTGCAAAACTCCACAGTAGTATATTCCAATGTCCTCTGGCTTCGTAGTAGATATAGTTAGGTGACATTTTCTTTTTTCTATCAATACACCAAAACGCCCGTTTCTAAAGTTACCAAAATATTGTACATGTTTGTAAAAGATCTCTGCCTTTGCCACACACTGGAGTTTCTTGCCAGTGGTCATCTTGTACCACACCATGTGATCAACATTACTGGTTACATGGCATTCAACTGTCACGTTGTCCCCCAACTTTGCAGCTAGGAATGGAGCAGGCTGAGAAATCTCAGATGATTTAGTCACATCTGAAACAAAATCAGGTATTTCCATTGAGAAAAAGACAATATACCAAACACTTATTATTGAACAGAGATTGAAACTAGACTTTCTTAGGAATGTGTCACTTACAAGAGTTGCAGAGAAGAAGAAAGACCAAGAGCTCAACCATGTTGTCCTCACCCCTAGCTTTTCTGGTGCAGGGGTGATTTGTTAAGTGCATCCTGTACAAAGTCAGACTCACATATCTTATGTCTGATTGGTCAGATCTAGAGGGCATCTGATTGGTCTGTCAGATTTGTATGTTCGGCTCATCATCTGATTGGCTGCCGAGTAGGTCATATGTGGAAAGAGGAACAGTCTTTCTATGAAGTTTGAATCAGTGTCACTTTGCAAGAATGGATACAAGACAATGCAACCTGAACATATGATGTTTGGATCAGAGGGTCACCCATGTTGTGAGTTAGTAAACTCAAACCTACTTAGGGACTTCCCTGTCTTTATTTTGACTTTACAGTTCACCTAGAGGGTCATTTTTTAACAGTTTAATATATCTAAACGTTAACATATAACATTATGAAAATAAACTAGGATGTAATAACAAACTCATGAAGGAAGCAGTGATTTCTGATCAGAAACCTTTATTCAATTAGCATATTTAAGACATTAGAGATACAATGAAAGCCTACTCATCAAATATTCTAATACAAATAGCTTCTCCAGGTTACAAGTAGAGCTATTTCCTATTTTATTTATGTCACACCCTGACCATAGTTTGTTTTGTATGTTTATATGTTTTGTTTGGTCAGGGTGTGATCTGAGTGGGCATTCTATGTTGTGTGTCTAGTTTGTCTGTTTCTGTGTTTGGCCTGATATGGTTCTCAATCAGAGGCAGGTGTTAGTCATTGTCTCTGATTGGGAACCATATTTAGGTAGCCTGTTTGGTATTGGGTTTTGTGGGTGATTGTCTCCTGTGTCAGTTTTTGTTCCACACGGGACTGTTTCAGGTTTACACGTTAGTTGTTTTTGTAGTTTATTCACGTATAGTTTTCTTATTAAAAACAAACATGAATTTCAACCACGCTGCATTTTGGTCCTCTCCTTCGACGGAAGAATCCAGTGACAATTTAGCTATTATTTACATACTAAAAGCAGTTGTTTTACCAGTCATCACAAGGCCTTCAAAGTTATCTCTATTGTATATGGATGTGGTTTCTGTTCAATGTGGTGAGGTTCTTCCCATATCTCACTCCTGCTGAAGGTACCTGACCTCAGAGTACTCTGCATCCTCTCTGCTGGTCTGGGCTCTCTCTCTTCTGGAGGAGGGTATTTTCTTGGTGGTGAAACTCACACCTGCATAGTTTACCACGTCACTGTCTTGGTTCTGTGTGAGAGAGGTGGAGCCATAAGACATTATACTGGTCACATCTCCTAGATGAACCCTTTTGAGATGGAGAAAAAAGTGATACAACGAAGAGTTTACCTGATTGACTGATGGGGTTGGTGATCTATCAGTTTAATCTTCAAATGAAAAGCAAGTATGTTAGTTGAACTAGTCATATGCTGGAAACATGCAAAACAACAGCAAGTATGTTAGTGGAACTAGTCATATGCTGGAAACATGCAAAACAACAGTAAGCCTGACTCTACCTTCAGGCCCTCTGGTCCTTTCCTTGCATATCCAACATGTCAGTAGAATGACGACAATCACAAACACAATGGTTGGTGTGACCAGTGCAAGAGCAGTGGGAGTCAGGGGGAAATCATACTCTGAAACCAAAGAATGACATGATTTATTATGCTCAGCATCTAGCAATACAACCTTAAATTAATATAATGATAATTTCTTCAGGTAAAAGCCCTTACTAAGGATCTGACCCTTTTCTCAAATTTTGGCCTAAAATGACATTCCCAAATTCGTTTCTGTTAAAAACGAAGTGAACGAAATTACCTTCAACATCCAGCTTGGTCCAGTTCCCAAACAGTATCTCCCAACATGAGGCCACAGCACAGTAGTAAGTCCCAGCATCAGAGAGGCTGAGGTTCCTCTTGGGGAGGTTGTAGACACATCTCTGTGTAGGAGACCCAGCCTTAGGGCTCTTCTCACACTGATCACTCCTGTTTCCATGGGTGTAAATTATTCCTGTATGGGATTCTCCTGAGCCATGTCTGAACCAATAGACACTGTGTGTATTGTACAGTTCAGAGTCACAGAGTTTCCTGGCTGGACTGACTCCGACACAGGTTGCTGTATAACAGTCTTTCTCTTTAAAGTTGTGTCTGATAACAAAGTTAAATAACAGATCAAATGTGATAAAATAACTATTTACAAATATTCGGAGAACATACTGTTCTGAAAGCAATGTCCTCTTGCTTTGTGTCAGAAACATTGAGGTGAAATGTGTTTTTGCCAGCCAGCACAGAGAATCACCCATCATCAAATTCAGTGTAGAATTGCACATCACTCTGGTACTTGGAAGATTTAGCAATGTATTGAAGCACCATGCCAGTGGTGAGTTTGTACCATACCATGTAGTTGATGTTCTCACTGGTCATGTGGCAATCAATAGTCATATTGCCTCCTTCTGGAAAGAAGCAGGCTGAGCAATGATTTGTGTTTTAGATACTCCTGAATTATAATAATAAATGTACCATGTTGAAAGCACATGCACCAAATATAGTAAGAACCTGTAATGTATGTTTAACAGTTATAAGATTAGTAAATTGAGATAGATGTTACTTACAAGCTTTCCAGATGAAAAAAAAGATGAAATAGAGAGTTTGTTCATCTGGCTTGTTCCTTCAAGTGATGATATTGACCTGTGTGAAATGCAGTCTCTCTACAGAAGAGAAAGGAAACTTGTGTTTGCTTTCATTGGTTGATCTCCGGTACCATCTGATCTGGATGTTCAGATTTGATTGGTTGGCCCGGTAGGTCATGAACGCAACAAACACTGTGCATTCATGTTGTTGTACAGCTTGAACATGTGTTACAACTTTATCACATTGCAAGTTTGAATATGTCAATTTTTCCTTGTATTTTTAAGCTGAATGTGACTAGTGTGGATTTATCCTTTATTAGACCTAAATACAGCTCATACTGTCTACAATACTATGTACTACAGCCGTCCACCTGAGGGCTTGTCCACCGGAAAGTATAAGACATAACCACAAGCATCAATGGATCACTTCACTTCATCAGTTGTTCTTGCCGTTGTTGTCCATGGGAATCATACAGTAGTTGTGACCTTGTTGGCCACATTTTATGACGCTGTCATCCTCAAGGGTTTCTATGACCAACACACATCACTTCATAACACAGAGAAACATCTACAGAAACAATGATAATAGTCTTTGCTTAACCAGCAATATCTCATATACATTTATTCTCCAATGTATGGACAGATAACAGCCCACCCATGATATGAATATGAGGAGGCTCATTCTTCTTGTCCCAGATGATGATGATGCTTTGCATCACACTTAAAACTGTCATGTGCGTGGGACAAAGTACCTCAGAATTCTAGCTCAAATGACCGAATAGAAAGTTAATTGTGGTTTTTCACAGATTTCAGCTGAATATATATATATAGATATCAAGCTGCCTCATGAAAATAGTGGTCTACTGTTGCTAACATGGGCAACTTGAAGAGAGATTATGGAGTATGTGAAACAACTGACTGACACCACTGAGACATCCTGCTGGAAACCACAGAGAGAAAGTCAATGAAGAAAGACAGAGAGAGAAGGAAAGAAAGAAAGAAAGAAAGAAAGGCAGAGAAAGAGCGAAAGACAAAAAGAGAAGAGAAGGACATAGAGAGAGAGAGAAAGACAGAGAGAAAAACAGAGAAAGAGAGAAAAACAGAGAAAGAGAGAGAAAAATAAAGAGAGAGAAAAATAAAGAGAGAGTGAGAGACACATATTTCCCTCAGATTACACAGATCCACCATGAAGAGGTGTGCTTTTTCCGTAAGGTTTTAAAGTTCCATGTATAACACTTGTATCTTTTATCAATGTTTATTATGAGTATTTCTGTAAATTCATGTGGCTCTCTGGAAAATCACTGGATGTTTTGGAGGCAAAACATTACTGAACATAACACGCCAATGTAAACTAAGATTTTTGGATATAAATATGAACTGTATCGAACAAAACATACATGTATTGTGTAACATGAAGTCCTATGAGTGTCATCTGATGAAGATCATCAAAGGTTAGTGATTAATTTTATCTCTATTTCTGCTTTTTGTGACTTCTCTCTTTGGCTGGAAAAATGGCTGTGTTTTTCTGTGACTTGGTACTGACCTAACATAATCAGATGGTGTGCTTTCTTCATAAAGCCTTTTTGAAATCGGACACTGTGGTGGGATTAACAACAAGTGGTGTATGGTGTATAAGAAATGGTGTATAATACTTATATGTTTGAGACAGACAGACAGACAGACAGACAGACAGACAGACAGAGGGTGTTGTGCAGAAGATCTACAGGCCTCACGAAAGTGTAGCTAGTTACAACTCTGTGATTTGTTGACAGCAGACCACAGCCTACCTGTTAATAGGTTGCTGTGTATGTGAGGGGGTGTGTAGGATGCAATAAGTAGACCTATGTCTTAAAAAAAATGTTTTTAAACAAGCTACAACAGAATGATGCCTGGCGATGGCCTGTCCTCCTTCTGTGGTGGTGGCTGTTGTGCAACTTTCACTATGAGTAGATCTGTAGGCAAGCTGCCTAAATCATTTATCGTAACATGATGTGGTACTGCTAGACTTCACATAATTTAGTAAACTTTGACCTACACATTTGTGTTGATTGGTCTTTGCTGCACGAAGGGTCTGTTTCACACCCACTCACTGGTGTGAACAGTAAGGGGCCCTAAGGGACAAAGAAGAGAGTAGTGTGGGTGCAGGTCAGTCTTCCTGTGTTAAATGTCTATAAGAGGTTAGTTTCCAGCAGTGGAAAGTTACTGCAACACTTCCACCTTCACCACAAGGCTTTGTAAACAGACCATAATATCTGAGACAGTTAAGAGCATCTGTCTGTACAACGCGTCACATCATCATAGTATGTTCAATTTATTCAAATTCAAACAGTTGGAAACACTTTATTTTTCTGTACACAAGCAACTATTTTACTGTTGCTAAAATAGGCACAACAAATAAATACAAATAATAACAATCTGTAAAGGTGCCCTTGAGCAAGGCACTTAACCCTAATTGCTCCAATGGTGCTGTACAATGGTGACCCTGGCTGTGAACCCACTCCCTGCGGGTGTCTCAGGGGGAGTTGGGATTAGCAACAACAACACAAAACATTTTCATTACACACTTGTGTACCAAGACAAATATAAGCACCACCCCTAATTATTATTATTATTATTAAAATTAAAAAAATAGCAATGCATTCAATTATTTCAACATTGTATAACAAACAAGCTATGACCACTGTTTTCATCACATTTGACTGCTTATGCATTCAAAGATAGTTAATGAAGCTAGAACTAGTTAATAAAGAGTTATCTAGTATAAAAGGATCATTGTTTCATTCATCCAGTTCTACTGTCTGATCCCAGCATACACCACTGTCTCCATGTGACCTCTCTGTCTTCTAGACCTGTTCTTCTTGTTGCTCAGATTCAGAGCAACGTAATGGAGACTGTCTCCATCTTGGTCCTGTGAAGCACAAAATACCATTGTTGACATTCAATTAGTTAAGTTGGTTAAAGACAAGCTTCACAATAGACTTCAGACAATGTAAAAGTATTTCTGCTGAACCCTGCATCTGATCTGGTAACTGCAGGACCTCTGGTCTGAGAGACGACTCCTAAATAGAATTACAAAAAAGATTAGGATACTTCTACTTCTTCCACTACTGAAACAGCAACAAATGGTGACATCAACGAATATCAAGGGATAGTAACTTACCTCTGCACTGCACACATGTTGTGTTGTTCATCTTGTACATGATGCAAACCAGGACAATGATCAAGGTGAACGTGACACCCAATACTACACCCAGGCAGGACACCAAGAGAAGAGGATCTGCTCTATGGTCTGTTGAAATTCAAACAGTAATAGAAGAAACCCAGAATAGCAAGTAGATGTATGTTCTACATAGTAGACTATACAGTAGATATAAAATAAAATAGAAGCTGTATCACCTACCGTCAATGTCCAACTTGGTCCCGTTGTAGACAAGGCTCTGTGGAGGAGACCCAACATCAGGGCTCTTCTCACACTGATCACTCCTGTTTCCATGGGTGTAAATGATTCCTGGACGGGATTCTGCTGAGCCATGTCTGATCCAATAGACACTGTGTTCTCCTGCACAGGTCTCAGTGTTTATTGTACAGTTCAGAGTCACAGAGTCTCCTGGCTGGACTGACTCAGACACAGGCTGCTGGAGTACAGACATGATGTTGGACTCTGAGAAGGAAGAGAGTGAGTAACTAAAGTAAAACTAAGTGGGTGAAAAACATGAAAAGCCATGTATTCATCACTAGCATTTGATGAAGCAGCTGTACAAACATACCAACATACAGGGCCACACAATTCAAAAGTGAAGAAGCAAATGTTTAGTTACCTTTGACAAATAAAACAGTTCCCTCTCCAAATGTTTGCTCATAGATGTCTGCAGTGGAACAATAGTATGTAGCTGAGTCCCCTGGCTCTGTCTTGGATGTTACAGCTGTATTCTCCTCTCCTCACACCCAAACGATTGGTCTCAGTAAAGTCCTTGATAAAGTTGATGGAATAATAACAATCTAGGCCAACATAAAGAGATGAAGTCATGTGGAGGGGTTCCTGTCAAAAACTCTGCTTGAACCAATCAAACCTGGTCACTGACTCATCTGAACTAAGACAAGTGAGAGTCACAGAGCCTCCCAGCTCAGTAACCATCACAGGGGTTGGTTGGATTACGTTTGGTTTGGTAAAAGCACAAACTGTCAAAGCAAACAAACAAAATGGATCAAAGACAAAGACATGGATAAACCATTTCTATTAAAACGACATACTTCAAATGATTAAAAAAGGAACTCAATTAACTTACACTTACCCAAGTTGATGTAAAACATAAATACTTCTCTATTCATCATTGTAACAATAGTCCCTTCTGCACTGTATAGTCTGTGGGTCTGACAGTGGGACACTTTATATGCACCTAATATAGGACGGCACTTTACATGTACCTTTCATGCAGTAGGAGGGAACACTGAAACGTGAGATTTTATTGGCTGACTACAATCTTAGACGTGTGTCCCCTTACCATAGTCGTGTGTCCGCTTACCATAGTCTGAGCTTCTCAGGAATTACTTATTAAAAATACATTTTAAAGCAGGTCAGAGTAACTGGATCAAGGCAATCAAATATTTGCTTGATACTGCTGATTCTTTTTTGAGAGAAATTAAACATTGACTGAAATAGGACGTCATTTTGAATAAGAATTTGTTCTTAAACTGACATGCCTAGTGAAAATTAAGGTTTAACTAGGAAATGGTGAATGATCTCTAGTGCTGCTAATACTTCCGACCTCAACCCAGCCCAGCCCAAGGGTTACACACTTTCTACTCTTGGTGAATCCTTTAGGGTTCTTAAATCTTTTCAACTCTTGACCAAAATGAGAAATTGACTGTCCTCCCTTGACCCAAATCGTACTCCAATGACCCAAAGTGAAAAATAAATAGTCTGTGATTAAAAGATGTATTCTAATACCTTGGAGCATTTGGAAAATGCTTTTGCTTGTTATTTGTATTCTTGACATACTTTGCACATATAACTGAGCGGCAGGGGTCTGGTGTTTACTGTCCAGATGAACAGGTGAAGAGAGGTGTGTAAAGACCCCCCCCCCCTCAAATCAGAGAGAGAGAGAGAGAGAGAGAGAGAGAGAGAGAGAGAGAGAGAGAGAAAAGCATAAAGGACATTTCATCCCACAGTGTTAGTCCATGAGAGACCCAGTGATGTTCACCTCAGCAGGTCTCACTCTACACTGAGCTGCTCCTTCCTGTCACTCACACCACAGGAAGTCATGCGTACCCTCACTGGCCCCTCCTCTACCTCAGACCCCAATCATATTCTCTTTATAAGGTGCTTCTCAGAATAGGGGGCTGTGATTAGTGCAAAGCCAAGAAGGGAAATACTAAGTGGGGAATAACATCATGATAAAGGCAATTTTGGTTTAACTCTTTATTTGTCTTTAGAAGTGATCAGTATAATACAGTTGTCTACTGCTGGGTACTTTGCCCCTCAAGGTCACCCTATAAAAAAATTACCAAATGTGACTGATTGCCTTGATTCGATCTTATGTCGCAAAATTGAAATTGTGTTTTTTACGTTGGATTAAAGCAGAGACACAGAGCTACAAAATGGTAACCTGGGCAGTTAGCAGAGCGGCCTCTTCAGTTTCCCAAGAGCCCTGCTTACCTCCCCCGGAACACTTCGCTGGAGAGTCGGGAACCTATCGGGCGTTTGTCATGTAGTGTTCTCTCATCATTGAGCTGCAGCCTTCCTACCCCTCGGACCTCTCGAAGATAGCGTGAAGAAGGTTTTTGATTCCCAATAATCTAGGAGAGAGGCTGACCGGAGGTTACTCCAGCTTTGGTAAGACTCCCACAGTGTGGCAGACTATGCGATGGACTATACGATGGATTTCCGCACATTGACAGCTGATAGTGCCTGGAACCCGGAATCGCTGTTCGACACATTCCTGTACAGAGTATCAGAGGAGGTTAACGACGAATTAGCAGCCCGGGAACTACCGATGGATCTCAACTCGCTCATTGCCTTGACCATCCAGATCGATGGGCGGCTACGGGAACATAAGAAGAAGAGGAGGTCCGATTCCACTCTCCCGCCCAAGAATTCCAACTCACCTCCGAGGCATCACGGAAGTCCCCGACGTCTCCGGCCAGTCAGAGCCGGAGGTTCAATTCGCCCGTAACACCCTCCTCTGCTCTGCCACTGGACTCTCGCCTTTCGAGTGTTCCCTGGGTTATCAGCCCCCGCTCTTCCTGGAGGAAGAGGTCGGCATACCCTTGACCCAGATGTTTGTCCGCCGCCGTCGCCGTACCTGGAAGACAGCCCCTGTCAGCTCGTTTCAAGACCACCTCCAGGTATTGACGACAAGCGGTCCACCACCAGACCCTCGGCTCCCCGGTATTGTCTCGGGCAGAGGGTATGGCTGTCCACTCAACCTTCCCCTCCGGGTGGAGTCCCGCAAACCTTCCCCCCACTTTATCAGCCCTTGACCCATCTCCAAGACCTGTCTCATCGACGGCTAACCGGTGTACATGGTGAGGCGCCTCCTGAAGGTTTGACAGTGGGGCAGGGGATTCCAGTACCTGGTTGACTGGGAGGGTTTTGGCCTGGAGGAGAGGTGCTGGGTCCCCACCAGGGACATCCTGGACTCAGGCCTCATGGCTGAGTTCCAACGCCGGCACCCCTGTCAACCAGGTATGCGCCCAGGTAGGATGCCAGGTGGCGCCCCTAGAGGGGTGTACTGTCACACGCTGATCTGTTTCACCTGTCTTTGTGCCTGTCTCCACCCCCCTCAAGGTGTTGCCCATCTTCCCCATTATCATCAGTGTACTTATGACTGTGTTCTCTGTTTACCTGTTGCCAGTTCATTTTGTTTTGTCAAGTCTACCAGCGTTTTTTCCCGTGGTTCTGTATGTCTCTAGTTCCTGTTTTCTAGCTTTACGGTTACTGACCTCTGCCTGCCCTGACCCTGAGCCTGCCTGCTGTTCTGTACCTTTCGGAATCTGCTCTGGACTAACGACAGGATTGGTGTTTGCCCCCCTACTTGTTTTGTACTAAACTTGAGTTACTTCGAAACTGTCTGCATCTGCGTCTTCTCCTGAGCCTTGACACTTTGAATGTTTTGGTCCATACTGGAGAATTATTCTTTGTCTACACCCATTCAGCGTAGTTCACAGAATATTAAGTTTTAGCCCCACCCATCTCTTTTAAGGGTTGATCCGAGTGTTCTGTCCTACACATAAGATATAGTAGGATTTAAAATTGTATTCAAACATATGGAAAACAATGTATTCAAAGATATGGACAACACATTTTCCTCCTCTTCCATCCTCCTCCACTTTATCATCTTGTAGCAGCATACTGTACATGGTGGTCCAGCACCTTCTCTCCATCTTCCTCTTCATGGAGGTGAATTTCAGGGTGGCATAATTCAATGGTTCTGTAGATCATGGTTCAATAGATTTACAAACATCACGACATAACCAACATATGTTATTTTCACGATTTCTGAATTGCTTATATTTCAGTATTTAATCATGCAGTATTTACATGATCATTTTGTGGTTGTCTTTCAGAATCATGTCCTGAATATGATATAAAAGAGAGACGAGAGAACGGCTTAACAGATCATTCCATTCTAGTGAGCACACTGTCTCTTCTGAACGTCAGTGTACAGTATGTCATGGGAAAAACATCCACATTAAAGGTATAGTTCACAGGCCGCATGTTATCATGAAATGGAGTCCTACCTGTGTTGTGTCTGTTTGTGTCTCGTCGGATCTTGAGGAGCAGGATGAGTGACTATCAGTACAACACCCAGGATCACAACCAAGGGATGGAGTTACATGGTTCCATCATCATCCTCTCCAGAGTGATAGCTCCATTAATGTCCTTTTAGATTACTTTTTATTAAATCACTTGGTGGTCCTTTAATTTGTTTCTCAAGTATTTATTTTTAAATAAACTCACTCTCTTTAGATGACTGTGGTATTTCCTCAACTCCTTTGTGCCCTAAATCAGTATTTTTTCTCAAACGCCTCTGATTGAGAACCATATCAGGCCAGACATAGAAATAGACAAACAAGACATCCAACATAGAATGCCCACTCAGATCACACCCTGACCAACCAAAACATAGAAACATACAAAGCAAACTATGGTCAGGGTGTGACAAGAGAATGATTTATTCCAGCTTTTAGTTCTTTCATCACATTCCCAGTGGGTCAGAAGTTTGCATAGACTTAATTAGTATTAATTGTTTAACTTGGGTCAAACATTGCAGGTAGCCTTCCACATGCTTCCCACAATAAGTTGGGTGAATCTTGACCCATTCCTCCTGACAGAGCTGGTGTAACTGAGTCAGATTTGAAGGCCTCCTTGCTTGCACACTCTTTTTCAGTTCTGCCCACACATGTTCTATAGGATTGAGGTCAGAGTTTTGTGATGGCCACTCCAATACCTTAACTTTGTTGTCCTTAAGCCATTTTGCCACAACTTTGGAAGTATGCTTGGGGTCATTGCCCATTTGGAAGACCCATTTGCAACCAAGCTTTAACTTCCTGACTGATTTCGTGAGATTGCTTCAATATATCCACATAATCTTCCACTTTCATGATGCCATCTATTTTGTGAAGTGCACCAGTCCCTCCAGCAGCAAAGCACCCCCACAACATGATGCTGCCACCCCCGTGCTTCACGGTTAAATTGGTGTTTTTCGACTTGCAAGCCTCTTTTTCTTCCAAACATAACAATGGTCATTATGGCCAAACAGTTCTATTTGTGTTTCATCAGACCAGAGGACATTTCTCCAAAAAGTACGATCTTTGACCCCATGTGCAGTGTCAAACCGTAGTGTGGCTTTTTTTATGGCGGTTTTGGAGCAGTGGCTTCTTCCTTGCTGAGTGACCTTGAGCGGCCTGTAAACAATTGTTGGAAAAAATTACTTGTGTCATGCACAAAGTAGATGTCCTAACCGACTTGCTAAAACTATAGTTTGTTAGCAAGACATTTGTGGAGTGGTTGAAAAACGAGTTTTAGTGACTCCAACCTAAGTGTATGTAAACTTCTGACTTCAACTGTATTTCCACTTTTGTGATTTTGAGAAAGATAATGGTGCTGTTGCTGAACATTTCCAAATGGCTCTTTTGAAAACCATTGTGGAGATCAGGAGCTGAATTACAATCGTACAGAGAAGAGATACACACAGGCTCTGATCCATTGACTTGCTCGAACTATACTGTGTGTCCCAAAGCCTTTGTAGACATTGGAGCACTGCAAGATGATGGTATCCCCAGTATGGACCTCCATAGTCTGACACTGAGAAACCAAAGCTGAAACCAAACATGAAACACAGAGAACAAAGCTAGTTATTATTATTGCTGACATCACAGGCATATATTAGAAATCAGGAAGATGTGCTGCACTGAACATTCTGGTTATACTTGATGGATCCAGTCAATCTTACTCTCAGTCTCCAAATAAGTAGCTTCTTTACTTAATACATAGAGAAGTAGAACTTGTAGGAAGTTTCTGGTCATTCTGTGTGTAGATCTATTCTTCTCTGTATGGTTGTGAATCAGAGAAACCTCTTCATTCACGTTGAGATCACAGTGAGATCCAAGGGGATTTTATTGGTAGGGGCGTGGTAGTTGTATTGGACCACAATGTCTATTTACAGAAAGCAGAATTGACACAGACGTTTTATATGGAATGTAAAAACAGAAATGTAGCATATTTGTGTTCAATCAAAATGGAAATGGTGTTTGGGTTCGGTTGGGTTCAGGTCAGCGTTTCCCAAACTAAAGGTTGCAACTCCATGTAGTATGTGTAGTGCGTATGTTATCGTTTGTGTGTGTGTGTATGCATGTGTCTGGGCCAATGTTTGTGTTGCTTCACAGTCCCCGCTGTTCCATACGGTGTTTTTTAATCTGTTTTTTAAATCTAATTGTACAGCTTGCGTCAGTTACTTGTGGAATATAGTTCCATGTAGTCATGGCTCTACGTAGTACCGTGTGCCTCCCATTGTCTGTTCTGGGCTTGCGGACTGTGAAGAGGGTGTCCGAGTGTCCGAACTGTGTGCCAGTAGTTTAGACAGACAGCTCAATACCTCTCATAACTAAAAGTAGTGATGAAGTCAATCTCTATTCCACTTTCAGCCAGGAGAGATTGACATGCATATTATTAATATTAGCTCTCTGTGTACATCCAAGGGCCAGCCGTGCTGCCCTGTTCTCAGCCAAGTCCTTTTTTGTGGCACCTGACCAGACAACTGAACAGTAGTCAAGGTGGGACAAAACTATGGCCTGTAGGACCTGCCTTGTGTTGTTAAGTAGGCAGAGCACTTCTCCCCATTTTAGCTATTATCGCGTCAATATATTTTAACCATGACAGTTTAGAGTCTGGTGTTACTCCAAGCAGTTTAGTCATCTCAACTTACTCAATTTCCACATTATTTATTACAAGATTTAGTTGAGGTTTAGGGTTTAGTGAGTGTTTTATTCCAAATACAATGCTTTTAGTTTTAGAAATATTTTGGGCTAACTTATTCCTTGCCACCCACTCTGAAACTAACTGCAGCTCTTTGTTGAGTGTTGCAGTCATTTCAGTCACTGTAGTAGCTGACGTGTATAGTGTTGAGTCATCCGCATACATAGACACTCTGGCTTTACTCAAAGTCAGTAGCAAAAAAATGAAAAAAGAAAGAGGCCTAAACAGCTCCCCTGGGGAATTCCTGATTCTAACTGGATTATTGTTGGGAAAGTTATGATTAAATGACTGAACAAATCATTTTAAATGGAACTGTAACTAAGTAAAACTTATACTCTGTTTTATTATATCTGATTAACAATATGAGTTCATAAGAAGGGATTGTGAGACACGGACAAGGAGTAATTAAAGTTAATGAACACCATTCCAACTAAGAAGAAACTAATGGGTTGTGGACTGTGTAAACACATAAGGTCGTTAGCCTATGGTTGAACCTATGGAACTGAGCTCTGGGGTTTTTAGATAAGACAGTGAGTGCATTCCTAAGTTTTCTGTTAATTAGAACTGTCAGCTCAGTGGTGATCGATAATGTTGAGGGGTAAAAAGTTACCTGGGAGTGTGTTAGTAAGTTAGAATGAACTTTTCACCTCACTTTGTCCCGGTCGAGAGGAGGGTATTCTGTTAAAGCAATGAAATGACGTCATGATTTGTATATAAACTGTTGCTCGTGGTGAAATGGCAGCGCGCTCCGAGAATAATTTATGTTACCTATTATTGAAAGACTGGCCTCCGTCTATTTTATGCAAACAAGAATCTTACAAATTCTCATAAAATAGATTAAGGGTTTTCAATTAATGAAAGCACATTGGCATAATTAAATTACAGCAACAATTATATTTGAGAGGCTTCCATTAAAGAACACCCTCTGTGTTCTGTTAGACAAGTAACTCTTTATCTACATTATAGCAGGGTGTGTAAAGCCATAACCCATACGTTTTTCCAGTAGTAGACTACGGTCAATAATGTCCGTGTCTCACAATCCCTTCAATAATGTCAAAATGCACTGAAGTCTATCAAGACAGCCCCCACAATCATTTTATCATAAATTTCTCTCAGCCAATCATCAGTCATTTGTGTAAGTGCTGTGCTTGTTGAGTGTCCTTCTCTATAAGCATGCTAAAATTCTGTTATCAATTTGTTTACTGTAAAATAGCATTGTATCTGGTCAAACACAATTTTTTCCAGAAGTTTACTAAGGGTTGGTAACAGGCTGATTGTTCAGCTATTTAAGCCAGTAAAGGGGGCTTTCCTATTCTTGGATAGCGGAATGACTTTAGCTTTCTTCCAGGCCTGAGGGCACACGCTCTCTAGTAGGCTTAAATTGAAGATGTGGCAAATAGGAGTGGCAATATCATCTGCTTTTCTCCTCAGTAATTTCCATCTATATTTTCAGACCCTGGTGGCTTGTCATTGTTGATAGACAACAATAATGTTAATAATGACACAATCAATACAAAGAACACTCCCTGACGTTATTCTGTAACGACATGCGCTGAGAGCCGGGAAGCTAGTGCAGGGAGTGAGTGTTTTAATAAATAAACGCAACATAACACGAACAACACACAGACATGGAACTGAAACAGAAACAATAACAGAAACAATAGCGACTGGGGAAGGAACCAAAGGCAATCACATATATAGGGAAGGTAATAAGGGAAGTGATGGAGTCCAGGTGAGTCTGATGACGCGCAGGTACGAGTAACGATGGTGACAGGTGTACACCATAACGAGCAGCCTGGTGACCTAGAGGGAGCACACGTGACATATAATGACAAACACTGTGTGTCACTAGTTTATAGATTGTCAAAGGACACATACAGGTGTCTGTAAGCATGGCCGGGTGTGGCTTGATATCATTGGTTAATTTACACATATAAATAGAACATTTAAAAAAGATCAAAATCACAAGAATCGCTTCAGATCAAAGTCTACGTTGACACCGAATAGAGCAATGGTCTTTAAATACAAGACCCCCCCCCCCCCCCCCCCCAATAAAAGTGTGAGTACCTAACAGAAATACAATGCTCCGAGGTTCATACTTTAAATTCGTGCATGGTTTTACCCACATCATTTTTACCACAAGGACAAGTTAGAAGATAAAAAACTGCCTTAATGGAGAATGTGATAACACCTTTGATTGGGATCTCTTTCCCTGTTTGGGGGTATTTGAAAGATCTACATTTGTAAGTGCCATTGCATTGAGCGCAGCCATTACACTTGTAGTTTCCATCCTGAAGAGGCGCAAATTGACGTTGCACAAAATACCCCTGCACAACATTTATTTGCACACCTACTAGATGGAAGTCTATGCCCCAGTATGTGTTTCAGCCATTTCCAGGGTAACACTGTGTCTACCATGGAGAAGCACTCCATACTCACAGATCCCCTTAGGGGTACCAATTCTGCCAGCACAGGCTGAGATATAATGTGATACATGGTACCATCTAGAACACACTGGATAGAGGACAAAGTTGGAGATGGAAATATTTGCTCATGGTGTAAATCATTCTGGGGTAAAGGGCTCATGTTTGGCAAAATGATGTAGACATAAATTAATACATTTGAAATTTGCGTAAAAGTTACAGTAAAGCCATGTCAATAAGTTAGAGGACAATGTCATTATCTTCCAGTAAATAGCTACTGAAACAGAGGAGAAATGGACTAGGAAGACTAGATATTCACATACAGTACTCAGTGAGATGCAGAATCACCATACAGATGAATAGTGGGATCATCTTGCAGTCCATCCTGAGTGGTTACTCTCACCTGCCCTGAACCAAATGGACTGGTGCAGTACTGTGATCAGTAGGCTTCTTGTCTGACAGTTACAGAGAAAGGAACCTTTTTTCTCTGATTTGTGGGAGATACAACAAATAACACCCTTCCTGGTAGGTGGGTGAACTGACACTGCACTTCTTACAAAGAGAGCATTTAATGTAAATCATATACAGTTGAAGTCGGAGGTTTACATACACTTAGTTTTTCAACCACTCCACAAATGTCTTGTTAACAAGCTATAGTTTTGGCAAGTCGGTTAGGACATCTTCTTTGTGCAATGACACAAGTATTTTTTCCAACAATTGTTTACAGACAGATTATTTCACTTATAATTCACTGTATCACAATTCCAGTGGGTCAGACGTTTACATACACTAAGTTGACTGTGCCTTTAAACAGCTTGGAAAATTCCAGAAAATGATGGCATGGCTTTAGAAGATTCTGATGGCTAATTGACATCATTTGAGTCAATTGGAGGTATACCTGTGGATGTGTTTCAAGGCCTACATTCAAACTAGGTGCCTCTTTGCTTGACATCATGGGAAAATCAAAAGAAATCAGTCAAGACCTCAGAAAAAAATGTGTAGACCTCCACAAGTCTGGTTCATCCTTGGGAGAAATTTCCAAACACCTGAAGGTACCACATTCATCTGTACAAACAATAGTACGCAAGTATAAACACCATGGGACAACGCAGCCGTCATACAGCTCAGGAAGGAGACGCGCTTTGTCTCCTAGAGATGAACGTACTTTAGTGTGAAAAGTGCAAATCAATCCCAGAACAACAGCAAAGAACCTTGTGAAGATGCTGGAGGAAACAGGTACAAAAGTATCTATATCCACAGTAAAATGAGTCCTATATTGACATAACCTGAAAGGCTGCTCAGCAAGGAAGAAGCCACTGCTCCAAAACCGCCATAAAAAAGACAGACTACGGTTTACAACTGCACATGGGGACAAAGATTGTACTTTTTGGAGAAATGTCCTCTGGTCTGATGAAACAAAAATAGAACTGTTTGGCCATAATGACCGTCGTTATGTTTGGAGGAAAAAGGGGGAGGCTTGTAAGCCGAAGAACACCATCCCAACCGTGAAGCACGGGGGTGGCAGCATCATGTTGTGGAGGTGCTTTGTTGCAGGAGGGACTGGTGCACTTCACAAAATAGATGGAAACACGAGGGGAAAACATTATGTAGATATATTGAAGCAACATCTCAAGACATCAATCAGGAAGTTAAAGCTTGGTTGCAAATGAGTCTTCCAAGTCAACAATGACCCCAAGCATACTTTCAAAGTTGTGGCAAAATGGCTTAAGGACAGCAAAGTAAAGGTACTGGAGTGGCTATCACAAAGCCCTGACCTCAATCCTAAAGAACATTTGTGGGCAGAACTGAAAAAGCATGTGCGAGCAAGAAGGCATACAAACCTGACTCAGTTACACCAGCTCCTTCAGGAGGAATGGGCCAAAATTCACCCAATGTATTGTGGGAAGCTTGTGGAAGGCTACCTGAAACGTTTGACCCAAGTTAAACAATTTAAAGGCAATGCTTCCAAATACTAATTGAGTGTATGTAAACTTCTGACCCACTGGGAATGTGATGAAAGAACTAAAAACTGGAATAAATAATTCTCTCTGCTATTATTCGGACATTTCACATTATTTTTTCAATTTAAAGTTGTATTAAGTTTTCTTGTTTTTCAAATCAACCAACAACACTTTGCACATTCACAGATGTGACAGGCTATAAAAAATTCCAAAAAATACAAAATAATAATAAAAATAATAGTTATTTTTATATATATATATACATATATATATATATATATATATATATATACACATATACATACACACATACATACACACATACATACACATACACACACATGTACTACATACAGTGGGACAAAAAAGTATTTAGTCAGCCACCATATGTGCAAGTTCTCCCACTTAAAAAGACGAGAGAGGCCTGTAATTTTCATCATAGGTACACTTCAACTATGACAGACAAAATGAGAAAAAAAATCCCGAAAATCACATTGTAGGATTTTTAATGAATTTATTTGCAAATTATGGTGGAAAATACGTATTTGGTCACCTAC
This sequence comes from Oncorhynchus kisutch, assembly GCF_002021735.2. NCBI lineage: Eukaryota > Metazoa > Chordata > Actinopteri > Salmoniformes > Salmonidae > Oncorhynchus > Oncorhynchus kisutch. Next base: position 27,151,418 of record NC_034182.2, read on the forward strand.
AAACAAGCAAGATTTCTGGCTCTCGCAGACCTGTAACTTCTTCTTTAAGAGGCTCCTCTGTCCTCCACTCATTACCTGTATTAATGGCACCTGTTTGAACTTGTTATCAGTATAAAAGACACCTGTCCACAACCTCAAACAGTCACACTCCAAACTCCACTATGGCCAAGACCAAAGAGCTGTCAAAGGACACCAGAAAGAAAATTGTGGACCTGCACCAGGCTGGGAAGACTGAATCTGCAATAAGTAAGCAGCTTGGTTTGAAGAACTCAACTGTGGGAGCAATTATTAGGAAATGGAAGACATACAAGCCACTGATAATCTCCCTCGATCTGGGGCTCCACACAAGATCTCACCCCGTGGGGTCAAAATGATCAAAAGAACGGTGAGCAAAAATCCCAGAACCACACGGGGGGACCTAGTGAATGACCTGCAGAGAGCTGGGACCAAAATAACAAAGCCTACCATCAGTAACACACTACGCCGTCAGGGACTCAAATCCTGCAGTGCCAGATGTGTCCCCCTGCTTAAGCCAGTACATGTCCAGGCCCGTCTGAAGTTTGCTAGAGAGCATTGGATGATCCAGAAGAAGATTGGGAGAATGTCATATGGTCAGATGAAACCAAAATAGTAATAACTCAACTCGTCGTGTTAGGAGGACAAAGAATGCTGAGTTGCATCCAAAGAACACCATACCTACTGTGAAGCATGGGGGTGGAAACATCATGCTTTGCAAAGGGGCCAGGACGACTGATCCGTGTAAAGGAAAGAATGAATGGGGCCATGTATCGTGAGATTTTGAGTGAAAACCTCCTTCCATCAGCAAGGGCATTGAAGATGAAACGTGGCTGGGTCTTTCAGCATGACAATGATCCCAAACACACCGCCGTAAGAAGCATTTCAAGGTCCTGGAGTCGCCTAGCCAGTCTCCAGATCTCAACCCCATAGAAAATCTTTGGAGGGAGTTGAAAGTCTGTGTTGCCCAGCAACAGCCCCAAAACATCACTGCTCTAGAGGAGATCTGCATGGAGGAACGAGCCAAAATACCAGCAACAGTGTGTGAAAACCTTGTGAAGACTTACAGAAAACATTTGACCTCTGTCATTGCCAACAAAGGGTATATAACAAAGTATTGAGAGAAACTTTTGTTATTGACCAAATACTTATTTTCCACCATAATTTGCAAATAAATTAATAAAAAATCCTACAATGTGATTTTCTGGATTTTCTTTCTCATTTTGCCTGTCATAGTTGAAGTGTACCTATGATGAAAATTACAGGCCTCTCTCATCTTTTTAAGTGGGAGAACTTGCACAGTTGGTGGCTGACCTAAATACTTTTTTGCCCCACTGTATATGTGGTTGCAGAGATTTACTGTAGACAGAGATTAGAGATGTACAGAATGTAAAAATGTACAGTTTATTATGTTAAAAACACGTAGTAATACAGCAAAAATGGGATTCTCTATCATATGATTTCTTACAATAAAAAGCTGTAAAAAGTTAAGCTATTTAAGGCGTTACAGGATCTTTATATACATCTAGCACCCAGACAATGTTAAAACAACAGTTTATTTGTTACATTGAAAATTCCATAGTCATTTTTGGTACTAAAAGCAGTTTTATTATGCTACAAATAGTACAACTTATTTTTATAGTCTGTGACAGTGGTGATATATTTCACTGCTGCTGAAGGTATCTGACATCAGAGTACACTGCATCGTCTCTGCTGGTCTTCTCTCTTGCTGTTCTAGAGGAGGGCTTCTTCTTGGGGGTGAAACTGACAGCTGCATAGTTCAACACGTCACTGTCTTGATTCTGAGGGGGGTGGAGCCATGAGAAAATACATTATGATGACAGCATGATCTACTATATAATGTTTCTATTCTCCTGTGGAAGAAAACACTCTACAAAAGACATGACTGTTCAGACTGTACACACACTACAATGACCTGACAGTCAGTGGAACAGAGACAGAAGTTCCATGGAAAAATCAACAACGATCACAAAGATCATAAGGCTTCATCTAGTACAGTGACCTATTACTTCCAAAAAAGCGTAATAACATAAAATGCACAAATAAGCTGACTTCTAGCTGTAAGGCAAGTTAAATGGCAGTTTCTTGTAAAAACTAAAAACATACTATATTTATAAATGTTGACAAATTTACCTGATTTCCCTGAGACGTTGGGACATCAGTCCTCCCTTCATAGAGATTGAAATAGAGGAAGGCCAGCTATTATTTTTTATGACAATCTATCTATTTTTAACCTCATGCAGTTAATTAACAGTGCTGATATGATGGACATTGAACAGATATTTACAGAATGTACATTGCATAGAGATGCATGAAACGTTAGACACATCACCTATAACATTATAACATCACATACATTAGATATAAAGTAATACCTCTGCTATCTCTGTTCTTGCACAGTGGCCAGACAAGTAGAAGGGTCACTATCCCCAGAACGATGTTGGAGACGACCAAGGCCAGAACAGTAGGACTCAGATCAAATGGAGAATCATGTTCTGGAACTGTGGAAAGGGTATCAGTGAATTCATATTGTATTCATGAGCACTTAGGAAGATCATCAAACAGTAAAATATTGAATCAAAAGCTGATGGTGATATTGTATAGCTTGTTGAGACAAGATAATGAGGTCATTTGTAGGTAGGCTGTTTGAATGAATATACAGTGTTGTTGGGGATATTTACAGATTAAATGGGATTTACCTTGAATTTCCAGCTTGGTCCCGTTCCCAAACAGAATCTCCCCACATGAGGCCACAGCACAGTAGTAAGTCCCAGCATCAGAGAGGCTGAGGTTCCTCTTAGGGAGGTTGAAGACACAGCTCTGTGTAGGAGACCCAGCCTCAGGGCTCTTCTCACACTGATCACTCCTGTCTCCATGGGTGTAAATGATTCCTGGAAGGGATTCTCCTGAGGCATGTCTGAACCAATAGACCCTGTGTTCTCCTGCACATGTCTCAGTGTGTATTGTACAGTTCAGAGTCACAGAGTCTCCTGGCTGGACTGACTCAGACACAGGCTGCTGGAGCACAGTCATGTTTCTGGACCCTGATCCTGACAAGATCGATAAATGCATTGAATCTCTAGAATATTACTGTAGACTGTGTTCAAACTCAACATTTTCTAAATAAAAATCTAATCTGATTAAGATATTAACTCATATTTTCACCATATATCTGTAAATTTACCTTTTACCAAGAGAATGGCTCCTTCTCCCAACTCCACCTTGTTGCCATAAGTGCTTCCACAGTAGTATGTGCCTGAATCAGAGAGCTGCATGTCTGAGATCCTTAGATGATTCTTTTCTTGGCCGTTTTCCACTGAGAATCGAGGGTTATCCTTAAACTCATGGTAAAAGGATGCGTTCCTGTCAAACTTATAGACAGTTGAGAAGAGTTTAAGCTTATCTCCCAAGGGTTGCTTGTACCAGGAGAAATGCATGGCTATGTGGCCTTTATAGAAGCAGTGCACAATCACTGCGTCTCCAACGTTGGCTGATGTGAAACCACTGTCCTGAAGTATGGATGAGGATTCAGTACCAGCTACCACATCTATTAAAGAAAATGAACAATACAGTATATTTGCTGTTACTTACCCCAAATACAACTTAGAATATTCAAAGTGTCTGTAAAGTATTACATGTGATATCTCAAGCATTCAAATCAAGGGCGAACATCTCAAAAGCAGAGATATATAAAAGTTGGACTTACCCATCTCTACAAGAAGTGGAAATATCAGACAAAGCGTGATCCTCTTTGAAGTTGTCATCCTCCTCACAACTTGTCTTGAGTGGAAAAAGTCCACCTATGTAGACAACACTTCAACAATGGAGTTACAGGTGATTGGTCGAACTGGACGCATCATTTTTGTTGACGCCTTATTCAGGAAGGACAATCTTCTTCACATTGTACAGAGTCACAGGCTGGACTGAATCAGACATACAAAGAGTGTATTATATTCTTATCATTATAGATTTAGTAAAAATGCTGTATTAATCATTCAAGTTTGCCTACCCTTATTCTTAATCACTACATCTACTGTTTTCTACGTCAAGAGACCCATAGTTGTGAATTTGTTGGGAGCATTCATAGAATGACACTGTCATCCACTAGGGCTTCTGTCACCACACAGTCACTTCACCTCACAAAAAAACGTCAATATCAATGGAAAAAAGTCTCTAATTCAGAATTTACACTCTTTTGGATTGGATGGATTGAATCCATTCCCATGATGTTGTTATTGAGGAGGTAGATTCCTCTAGGCCTATAGGTGATGATAATACTTCACTAAACTGGGTTTTTTGACTACAGATCTAGAACTACAGATCTAGTTGAAATAACCCGAAAAAGTAGCTTATTGTCTTTTTTCACAGATTTCAGTCGACTATGTATAGAACAGCTGCCTCATCAAAAGAGTGGGTTTACTGTTGTTAAAATGGTCAACTTGAAGAGCAAGTAGTATAGTATACAGTATGAGAGAGCTAAGAGTTCTGAGACATCCGGCTGAAAACCACAGAAAGAAAGAAACAGAGAAAGAGAGAGAGAGAGGGACAGAGAGAGAGAGAGGGACAGAGAGAGAAAGAGAAAGAGAGAGCAAGAGAGAGAGAGAGAAAGAAAGAAGAGAGAGGGAGACAGAGGAGAGACAGAGAGAGATTGGAGGGAGAAGTAGAGAGAGACAGATCAGAGAGAGAGAGGAGAGAAAGAGAAGAGCAGAGAAAAAGAGAGGGAGCAGAGGGTCCTGTGTACAAAGCCAACAGGCCCTAACAAAGCTCAGATACATCCTCATCTCGTGTTCATCACAAACCACAGAGTAACTGTAAATATGTTGCTGTGTGTTTGAGGGTGTGTTAGTGGCATGAGAACGGTTTAACACTACAAATTAAAGCTGTAATTCGTCACATTATTTGGCGACCTGACCAAATTCACATAGACATCAAATCAAATCAAATCAAATCAAATTTATTTATATAGCCCTTCGTACATCAGCTGATATCTCAAAGTGCTGTACAGAAACCCAGCCTAAAACCCCAAACAGCAAGCAATGCAGGTGGAGAAGCACGGTGGCTAGGAAAAACTCCCTAGAAAGGCCAATACCTAGGAAGAAACCTAGAGAGGAACCAGGCTATGTGGGGTGGCCAGTCCTCTTCTGGCTGTGCCGGGTGGAGATTATAACAGAACATGGTCAAGATGTTCAATGTTCATAAATGACCAGCATGGTCGAATAATAATAAGGCAGAACAGTTGAAACTAGAGCAGCAGCACAGTCAGGTGGAAGTTGAAACTGGAGCAGCAGCATGGCCAGGTAGACTGGGGACAGCAAGGAGTCATCATGTCAGGTAGTCCTGGGGCATGGTCCTAGGGCTCAGGTCAGTTGAAACTGGAACAGCAGCATGGCCAGGTGGACTGGGGACAGCAAGGAGTCATCATGTCAGGTAGTTATAGATCTGTCATTCTCATTGCAAGCAAGTCTATGAAGCGGTAGTTCTGTTCTAAGTGCGCTATTTCTATGCTTTCCGTTCTTAACGCAACAATGTGTAACTTTCATGCGACCCAACCAAATTCACATCGAAATTTGAGTTATAGATCTTTCTTTACTGACATTTTCAACCTGTCCCTGGCCAAGTCTGTAATACCTACATGTTTCAAGCAGACCACCATAGTGCCTGTGCCCAATAACTCCATGTTAACCTGCCTAAATGACTACCAACCAGTAGCACTCACGTCTGTGGCCATGAAGTGCTTTGAAAGGCTGGTCATGGCTCACATCAACATCATCTTCCCAGAAATCCTAGAACCACTTGAATTTGCATACCGCCCAACAGATCCACAGATGACACAATCTCTATTGCACTCAGCATTGCCCTTTCCCACCTGGACAAAAGGAAGACCTACATGAGAATGCTGTTCATTGACTACAGCTCAGCATTCAACACCATAGTGCCCTCAAATCTCATCACTAAGCTAAGGACCCTGGGACTAAACACCTCCCTCTGCAACTGGATCCTGGACTTCTTGATGGGCCGCCCCCAGGTGGTAAGGGTAGGCAACAACACATCTGCCTCGCTGATCCTAAACATGGGGGCCACTCAGGGGTGCGTGCTTAGTCCCCTCCTGTACTCCCTGTTCACCCATGACTGCATGGCCAACCATGACTCCAACACCATCATAAAGTTTGCCGACGACACAACAGTGGTAGGCCTGATCACCGACAATGATGAGATTACCTACAGGGAGGAGGTCATAGACCAGGAAGTGTGGTGCCAGGACAATAACCTCTCCCTCAACGTGATCAAGACAAAGGAGATGATCGTGGACTACAGGTAAAGGAGGGCCAAGCATGCCCCCATTCTCATCGACAGGGCTGTAGTGGAGCAGGTTGAGATCTTCAAGTTTCTTGTTGGTGAAGGGCTTGTGAGTAAGCATTTCACGGTTGTATTTGGCGCATGTGACAAACAAAAATTTATTTGATTTGATTAGTTCTCAATTAACGCAAGTCTAAGAAATGGTAGACCTGTTCTATGGTCTATATTTCTAAGCTTCCCGTTCTTATGTCTAGTTTTTGCGTATTTTTCTTTTGTTTTGTACACCAGCTATTAACTCTTAAGCTTAGGGGGGCGCTATTTCATTTTTGGATAAAAAGACGTTCCCGTTTTAAGTGCAATATTTTGTCACAAAAAGATGCTCAACTATGCATGGAATTGATAGCTTTGGAAAGAAGACACTCTGACGTTTCCAGAACTGCAAAGATTTTCACTGTGAGTGCCCAGAACTCATGCTACAGGCGAAACCAAGATGTTTCTGCAACCAGGAAATTAACAGGATTTCTGAGGCTCCGATTTGCATCATCTCCTTATATGGCTGTGAATGCGACAGGAATGAGCCTACCCTTTCTATCGTTTCCCCAAGGGGTCTGGAGCATTGTGACGTATTTGCAGGCATATCATTGGAAGATTGACCATAAGAGACTACATTTTCCAAGTGTCCGCACGGTGTCCGCACGGTGTCCGCACGGTGTCCGCACGGTGTCCGCACGGTGTCCGCACGGTGTCCGCACGGTGTCCGCACGGTGTCCGCACGGTGTCCTGCGTGGAAATTGGTGCGCAAAACTCAGCTGCTGGTATTTTTCCATGGGATTCTGAGAAAAACCATGCTTCCACGAACGGCATATCAATGAAGAGATATGTGAAAAAACACCTTGAGGATTGATTCAAACAACGTTTGCCATGTTTCGGTCGATATTATAGAGTTAATTCGGAAAAAAGTTCGACGTTTTGGTGACTGAATTTTCGGTTCGTTTCGGTAGCCAAATGTGTAGTAACAAAACGGAGGGATTTGTCCTACACAAAGAATCTTTCAGGAAAAACTGGACATCTGCTATGTAACTGAGAGTCTCCTCATTGAAACATCTGAAGTTCTTCAAAGGTAAATTATTTTATTTGATTCCTTTGCTGGTTTTTGTGAAAATGTTATGTGCTAAATGCTATGCTAAATGCTAAGCTAGCCATCAACACTCTTACACAAATGATTGATTTTCTATGGTTCAAAAGCATATTTTGAAAATCTGAGATGACAGTGTTGTTAAGAAAAGGCTAAGCTTGAGAGCAGGCATATTTATTTCATTTCATTTGCGATTTTTAGAAATCGTTAACGTTGCGTTATGGTAATGAGCCTGAGGGTGTAGTCACGCTCCCGGATCCGGTATCGGTAGTTCAGTGAGGTTAAACAGCTGAAAATACAATATTTGGGGTTATTGAAAATATATTTCATAGGGGTTTAGATGGTACAATGATTCTCTACACTATGCATTGATGGCTTTGTCACATAAACTGAAACTAGGAGAACTATTCGAATTTTAGCAACCAGGAAATGGCGTAGTGATTTCTGCATATTGCACCTTTAAAGACTCCTGAGTTTGGTCTAAATAAATACATTCAACGTCCTTTGTCTTGACTGCTGTTAAATGCTTTATTCATCTTATCACAAGCAAGTCCATTTAAAATGAGTTTGGCAGAGAAGCAATGCACTTAATTCAAGTATCTACAGTAATTATATGTTACAGTAATACAGATAATAATGTTAATAAAGGGAGAGTTGATAAAAAGAGAATTCATTGGTCTGTTTCATTCATCCAGTTCTACTGTCTGATCCCAGCATACACCACTGTCTCCATGTGACCTCTCTGTCTTCTAGACCTGTTCTTCTTGTTGCTCAGATTCAGAGCTACGTAATGGAGACTGTCTCCATCTTGGTTCTGTGAGAAACAATTATAAAGGTGGGAGGGGGAAATAATACCATATGTTAAATAATAACATAAACATTTCCATACATATTTCCATGGTAATACAAAATGTAAGGAATTCTACTTACCCCTGCATCTGTAGAAGAGACTGCTGGACATGGTGTCAGAGAGACGGATCCTGAAAAGAAACACCTCAAAGATAAAGATGCAACTCCTTCTTCCCATGCAGATACATCTGTAGACGGTAATGTTAAAGAAGAGCAACTTCTAAAAGGTTGTCACTTACCTCTGCACTGCAGACACTTTCTCTGGTTCATCTTGTACATGATGCAAGCAAGGACAATGATCAGGCTTAACGAGAAAGCCAATCCTACACCCAGGCAGTACACCAAGAGAAGAAGATCTGCCCTATTGCCTGTGGACATTCAAATATTGATAGAGGACAGAATAGCTAAATAATAGCAGAATAGCAAGTAAATTAATATTCTACACTGTAGATTAGTAAAATATATCAAAAGTTGCAAGCCGTATCACCTACCTTGAATGTCCAGCTTGGTCCCGTTCCCAAACAGTATCTCCCCACATGAGGCCACAGCACAGTAGTAAGTCCCAGCATCAGAGAGGCTGAGGTTCCTCTTGGGGAGGTTGTAGACACAGCTCTGTGTAGGAGACCCAGCCTCAGTGCTCTTCACACACTGATCACTCTTGTCTCCATGGGTGTAAATAATTCCTGGAAGGGATTCTCCTGAGCCATGTCTGAACCAATAGACACTGTGTCCTCCTGCACAGGTCTCAGTGTGTACTGTACAGTTCAGAGCCACAGAGTCTCCTGGCTGGACTGACTCAGACACAGGCTGCTGGAGCACAGTCATGTCTCTTGCCCCTGAACCTGACAAGAGGATTTATAAGTCAGTAAATCTGTTCCCAATGTTATGTCCCAAGTTAACATTGTTGAAATCATACACAGTCATTTCTGATTATGCAAATACAGCATAATTAAGCCATTGTATCCAAAACATAAAGTGGAAAAATCCCTTAACATTATAAGTGCAGAAAATGAGTTACTATTTCCTTTGTTTGTAAATTCAGATGTTATACCTTTCACAGTGAGAATGACTCCTGCTCCAAACTCCACCTGGTTGGCATACGAGTTCCCACAGTAATATGTGGCTGAATCAGAGAGTTGCATGTCTGAGATCTTTAGGTGATTCATTCCTTCACCGCTTTGCACTGAGAAGCGAGTGTTACCCTTAAATTCATGGTAAAATGTTGCATTCTTGTTATACTTGTAAAAGACTGATAAGAGTTGAGGATTGTCACCCATTGTTTGCTTGTACCACATAAGGTAGAGTGCCAGGTTGCCTTTATAGAAGCAGTGCAAAGTCACAGTCTCTCCAACATTGGCCATAATAAGATGCATTTCCAAGGATTGTGCAGCAGCTAGAATACACACAGAAACATGATCCATTACTTACACAAGTCCTTAATATACCCCAAAAATACCTATATGAATTGCATCAATTAAGCACCTGAGTCTACATCCCTTAAGCAGAGAAATATCAAAGTTGGACTTACCCATCTCTACAAGAAGTGCCAGTATCAGACACAGTGCCATCATCTTTGACGATGTCCTCTTCACAACCTGTGTGTTGAGTGGAAAAAGTCCACCTACTGTATGTAGACAACACTTCAACTATGGGGTTATTGGTGATTGGTCGAACTGGACGCGTCATTTTTGTTAACACCTTATTCAGCCAACCATGGTCTTCGTAACTGAAAATCACTCATATAATCCATGCAAAGTGAACCAATGCTTACTGTGTAGGTTATTGTGTAGAGGGTGGGTGAAGCATACACACTTTGTGGTGTCTAGATGATAATTATATATATTTTTTCAACTTTGTATAGTTTGCTATTTAGGCACCAGTTGACACAAAGATGTCCAATACTGAGGCAGAGTTTAAAGAGAATATATGTATATCTTTAATTTAATGGGGTGAAAAGTATAATATTATCTGGTAAGTATGGAGTACATTTTCAAGCATACATTACACATACATATACCTGTATCCTCTTGTTATTAAACTCAGTTGTGTGGCTAAAATAGATTTAGCCCCTCCCCATGTAACAGTTACAGGCAGTACTCCTGATGACCTATATGGGGACTGTTATACAAAGAACATGTCCTGACATGAAGGGTGTACAGGGGTGGAGCATTACTGTGAGGGTATGTGGAGGAAACACCTACAGAATGAAAGTCAGTCTTATCTCTGTCATTCAGTTACTAACTCATGTGTAGGCTACTAGTTGAGTGTTTAGTAGGGGTGTACCTTATGGATAGGCCTCTTCACTGTAGCCTAGTATACATGAACAAAAACAATTAACTCAGTAAACAAATGATTGTAGTTTGAATTAATTTAACCTATGACCTTGTAAGTGACAAGATATAGGCGACATGGCATACAGTATATAAGTGGACTGTGTTGCTTATTGTCATGGTTGTGAACAACATTGAAAGAATGAGAGAAAACAGAGTGACACCACATAGACATCCTGCTGAAAACCACATAGAGGCACAGAGTGTGTAAAAGGCCAGCAGGCCTGTCCAAAGCGTAGAGATGGCCTTGTTTTGTGCTCACAGCAGACCGCAGTGTGTAGGTACCTGTGAACATCTCGCTGTGTGGGTGTATGCATGGGTGGGTTTAGCATTTATCAGTAGGTTGGGTAAGCAGAAGCCCTCTGCACACATTCATACAGACATACTGTATGTACAGACCAGAGGAGAAGGGACAAGTCTATTTTAGTCAGTATCAGTTGTTTAAATGGATATTTATAAATGCTATAAGATGCAGCATATACAGGGAATTTCAGAAGAGCAATTTAACCAACTGACATCCAACTTTTTAAACAATGTCACAGGCCATTAATTTAAAGAAAATGCAATATGAAACAACTCAGCAATCTCAACAAATACACATTTTCAATACATAGTGATGATATTTCCGACTTTTACTGCAAAAGTCCATCGACGTTGTCTTAGATTGATCTATTTCCTGGTGGTGTAGATGATGATGAAGATGGTCAGACAGCGGAGGAGAACTCCAGTTCTTATGACAGAGAGAAGGACCAGGATTCTCATCTGTGGATCATCAGTGACCACACTCAACATCCAGCTTGATCCCATTCCCAAACAGTATCTCCCCACGAGGCCACAGCACAGAAGTATGTCCCAGCATCAGAGAGGCTTACCCATCTCTACAAGAAATGCCAGTATCAGACACAGTGCCATCATCTTTGAAGATGTCCTCTTCACAACCAGTGTGTTGAATGGAAAAAGTCCACCCATGTAGACAACACTTCTACTATGGGGTTATTGGTGATTGGTCGAACTGGACGCGTCATTTTTGTTAACACCTTATTCAGGTGTGTAGAGGGTGCGTAAAGCATACACACTTTGTGGTGTCTTGAGGATGTTTTTTTTGTTTTTATACATTGTATAGTTTGCTATTTAGGCATCAACTGAATCAAAGATGTCCAATACTGAGGCAGTGTGTAAAGAGAATATATGTATATCTTTAATTTAATGGGGTTAAAAGTATAATATTATCTGGTAAGTATGGAGTACATTTTCAAGCATACATTACAAATTAATGTACCTGTATCCTCTTGTTGTCAAACTCAGTTGTGTGGCTAAAATAGATTTAGCCCCTCCCCATGTAACAGTTACAGGCAGTACTCCTGATGACCTATAGGGATAGAACATATCCTGACATGAAGGGTGAACAGGGGTGGAGCATTACTGTGAGGGTATGTGGAGGAAACGCCTACAGAATGAAAGTCAGTCTTATCTCTGTCATTCAGTTACTAACTCATGTGTAGGCTACTAGTTGAGAGTTTAGTAGGTGTGTAGGCTTCTTCGCTGTAGCCTAGTATACATTGATACAATTTCTACTTTAATCTCTGTAAACAAATGATTGTAGTTTGAATGAATTAAACCTAAGTTTAAGTGGCAATACATAGGCCACATGGCATACAGTATATAAGTGGACTGTGTTGCTAATTGTCATGGTTGTGAACAACATTGAAAGAATGAGAGAAAACAGAGTGACACCACATAGACATCCTGCTGAAAACCACGTAGAGACACAGGGTGTGTAAAAGGCCAACAGGCCTGTCCAAAGCTTAGAGACGGTCTTGTTTTGTGCTCACAGCAGACCGCAGTGTATCATAGATGTATTCTCATAACTCAGGACCCATAGTTGAAGAAACCCTGCACAGTTTAGGGTTTGAAAAATGGTTTGTATTCTTTACATACTTTGCACATATAAATGAGCAGCAGAGAGAGAGAGAGAGAGAGAGAGAGAGAGAGAGAGAGAGAGAGAGAGAGAGAGAGAGAGAGAGAGAGAGAGAGCACATAAGGGACATTTCACCCCCCAGTGTCAGTCTATGAGAGACACAGTGATGTTCACCTCAGCAAATCTCACTTTACACTGAGCTGCTCCTTCCTGTCACTCACACCACAGGAAGTGATGCATACCTTCACTGGCCCCTCCTCTACCTCAGACCCCAATCATATTCTCCTTATAAGGTGCTTCTCGGAATAGGGGGCTGTGATCAGTGAAAAGCCAAGACAGGAAATACTAAGGGGGGAATAACATCATGATAAAGGCAATTTTGGTTTAACTCTTTATTTTGTCTTTAGAAGTGATCAGTATAATGCAATTGTCTACTGTCAGGTTTTTGCCCCTCATGGTCACCCAATATAAAAATGACCAAATCACTGACACACACACAACAGAGATCTAAGTTAAGAGAGGCCAAAAGAGGCAACTACTCCTCTGCAGCCATTAAACAGTTGTTACTTCACTGGGTCTCAACCCCGCCCTGTGCAATTTAGTCCTGGACTTCCTGACGGGCCGCTCCCAGGTGGTGAAGATAGGAAACAACATTTCCACTTTTCTGGTCCCCACAAATGTATGTGCTCAGCCCCCTCCTGTACTCCATGTTCATCCAAGACTGCGTGGCCATGCACGCCTCCATCTCAATCATGAAGTTTGCAGATGACACAACAGTAGTGGGCTTAATTACCAACAATGACGAGATATCCTATAGGGAGGAGGTGGGGGCACTCGGAGTGTGGTGTCAGGAAGACAACCTCTCACTCAACATCAACAAAACAAAGGAGATTATCGTGGACTTCAGGAAACAGCAGAGGGAGCAGCCCCCTATCCACATTGACGGGACAGCAGTGGAGAAGGTGGAAAGTTCCTCTGCATACACATCACGGACAAACTGAAATGGTCCACCCACACAGACAGTGTGGTGAAGAATGCGCAACAGCGCCTCTTCAACCTCGGGAAGCTGAATAAATTTGTCTTGTCACCTAAAACCCTCACAAACTTTTACAGATGCACAACTGAGAGCATCCTGTTGGGCTGTATCACCACCTGGTACGGCAACTGCACCCCAACAACCGCAGGGCTGTCCAAAGGGTGGTGCAGTCTGCACATCGCATCACCGGGGGCAAACTACCTGCCCTCCAGGACACCTACAGCACCCGATGTCACAGGAAGGCCCAAAAGATCATCAAGGACAACAACCACCCGTGCCACTGCCTGTTTAGCCCGTTACCATCCAGAGGCCGAGGTCAGTCCAGGTGCATCAAAGCTGGGACCGAGAGACTGAAAAACAGCTTCTATCAGACTGTTAAACAGCCATCACTAACATAGAGAGGCTGCTGCCTACATACAGACTTGAAATCATTGACCTCTTTAATAAATAGATCACTAGTCACTTGCATTACTCATCTCATTGTATTTAATACAATCTATTGCATTTTCTCTATGCCGCTCGGTCATCGCTCATCCATATATTTATATGTATATATTCTTATTCCATCCCTTTACTTAGATTTGTGTGTATTAGGTACAGTAGTTGTTGTGAAATTGTTAGATTACTTGTTAGATATTGCTGCACTGTCAAAGCTAGAAGCACAAGCATTTCGCTACACTTGCAATAACATCAGCTGACCATGTGTATGTGGCCAATGAAATTGGATTTGATTTGATGTGATTTGATTTCTAACTCCTCCTCTCTAACGACACCCTGTACCACTGAGCTGTGTGGCCTAACTACTTTGCAGAAGGCTACAGTAGGCATAAGGTACAACTAACAAAGTAACACTACAAAGATTGATTGATTTACCTTTCAATAGATTTAACTTAACTACACAGATACAATACAGCAAGATTTAAACTTGTATTCTAAGATATGGCAAATTAATGTATTCAAAGATATGGACAACTTATGGTCCTCCTCTTCCATCCTCCTCCACTTTATCATCTTGTAGCAGCATACACTACATGGGGGTCCAGCTCCTTCTCTCTTCTCCTCTCCATCATCCTCTTCTTGGATGTGAAATTCAGGGCGGCATAATTCAATGCATCTGGATCGTGGTTTTGTAGATTTGCAAACACCATGACATAACCAACATATGTTATTTCCACGATTTTTGAACTGCTAATATTTCAGTATTTAATCATGCAGTATTTACCTGATCATTGTGTGATTGCCTTTGAGAATCAGGTCCTAAATATGATATAAAAGAGAGACGAGAGAACGTATTAATGGATCATTCCATTCTAGTGAGCACACTGTCTCTTCTGATCGTCAGTGTACAGTATATAATGGGAAAACGTTCACATTTGAAGTGTAGTTCACAGGTCCAATATTATCATGAAATGGAATCCTACCTGAATTGTGTCTGTTTGAGTCTCGTCTGATCTTGAGGACCAGGATGAGGATGATTATCAGTAGAACAGCAGTCACAACACCCAGGATCACAACCAGGGTGCTCCTACTAGATTGATAGTTCCATTACAATGTCCTATTAGATGACATTTTATTAAATCACTTGGTGATCCTTTAATGACAGACTAAAAAAATGTTGAGTTATTGTTTCTTAATTATTCTTTTTTTTTTATCTATATGAGAAAGAAAGATAAACTCACTCTCTTTAGATGACTCTGGTATTTCCTCACCTCCGTTGTGCCCTATAACATTGAGATGAGTAAAAAATAAAGAAGTATTTTTTTCTCAAAAATATAATATTAAAAAAAGATGTCCACCAACGGTTTGCCTTTGTTTCATGATAACTCCTGACAAGGCTCTATAAACATGTTCAAATGTAACAAAAGACAGAAAAAAGCTGAACACTGAAGCATTTTTTTTAGAACTGTTGCATTGATAAATAGCACGTGACTATGTGGATACAATCCACAGAAACACAGGCCACAATCAGTTATTTCAAATTCAGTGATTTTGAGAAAGAAAGTGGTCTTGTTGGTGCTGTTGCTGAACATTTCAAAATGGCTCCTTTGAAACCATTGTGGAGATCAGGTGTTGAATTAATGCCATATATAGACGAGATACACACAGGCTCTGATCCGTTGACTTGCTTGAACCATGCTGTGTGTCCCACAGCCGTTGTAAGATTGGAGCACTGCAAGGTGATGGTTCCCCTGTGCGGACCTCCATAGTCTGAGACTGAGAAACCAAAACAGAGACCAAACCTGAAACACAGGGAACAAAGTCCAACATTAATGATTAGAATCATTGATATCACATGTACATGTTAGAAATGAGGAAGACGTGATGCCCTGAACATTCTGGTTATCCTTGATGGATGCAGTCAATCTTACTCTGTCTCCAGGATAGATTTAACAGTAGTTTACTTACTCAATTCATAGAGCAGTAGAGCTGGTAGGAAGGTTCTTGCCATTCTGTGTGTAAATCTATTCTGCTCTGTCTGGTTGTGAGTCAGAGAACACCTCGTTATTCACGCTGAGATCACAGTGAGATCAAAAGGGATTTCATTGGTATGGGGTGTGGTAGTTAGTATTGGACCACAATGTCTATTTACAGAAAGCAGAATTGACAAAGACATATTATGTGGAATGTAAAAACAGAAATGTAGCATATTTGTGTTCAATCAAAATGGAAATAAGTGTTTGGGTTCGGTTGGGTTCATATAGGTCAGTGTTTCAGAAAAAAACTGAAATAAAATGTACTAAATCGCTCTTGGCTCATAGAACTGGGGTTACGTCAGTAACCTCCTGTAGCCACGAGTTGCTGTTGTAATAAACAGAGCGGTTTCTGTTTTCTTCTTACAAATGTGTGACAAACTATTATGACCCTATCCCTGAAGGATACTACTCTTCTGTTTCCCTCTACAATGCCCACATGCACCAATGACTCATTAGAACAGAGGGGACAAGACCAGGCACTAAATAAGATTGGGGGGAAAAACATCATCAACGCCGACATTCTTTTCTTTATTGCCTGATGATCTTCTGAACTTCCCAATACCTTTCTGACGCATTTCAGTCACTTCAAACCTTACTTCCTTCATATTGAAATACTGTCAAAAATACTGTCGACAATTAAAAAATAAACATTGGCAGTTGATTGCATCACTTTTTTATTACATGGTGGGTCTCGTAAGATGTTGGATATCAAAATGAGGTCGTAGGCCAAAAAGGTTTGGGAACAGCTGACATAGGTGTTTCAGTTTGGTGGGGTTCCTTGATGACTGCAAGGCTTCACCCTACAGATGGATTATACATGTTCAAATGAACTATTCACCAGCCTTAACCCTTAACCCCAGGCCTAGCCCAACTCTAACCTTTAAGCTCAGCCCTAACCCTAGTCCTAGCTGTAACCCTAGCCTAATCCTAACCCTAATGACTGAAGCTACAGCTACAAAGGTAGACAGGTCTTTTCAGGTGTTTTTGCGAGAAGGTAGCTGTAGTCCAGTATGATGACTGGAGAATGGCTGAGTGGGTGTGTGGAAAGGAAAGTAGTGGGCATGTGGAAAGGAGTTGATGTGTTGAAAGTTATCTGCTATAGATTAGACTGTTTTGATTGAGCTATGTTTTTTTTCTCTTCAGTTTCTTACCACGTAACTACGATACATTGAGCTACCGTGAGAGTTTGGAAGTCTGTTTTGAAACCAGAACATGACTCTGAGTCATATTTCACTGTTAGTTTTACACATATCCATTTTCATCATCATTGATGATGTTCCTTTTACCCCAGTCTGAGTTAGTGCCTGGTCTTGTCCAGTCTGTTCTGACATCTGGGAATTGTAGAGGGAAACAGAAGATGCATATGTGTTCCTGAGAGTATTATCCTTCAGTGATGGGGTCATAATGTTTTGTACTTTTTCCAACGATAGAGTAACATTTGTAGGAAGAAAACTGAAACCACTCTATTTATTACATCCGCATCTAGCGTTTGAGTTTGTAAAGGATCCGCCCCTGTTTACATTTTAGCCTAAAATGACATACCCAAATCTAACTGCCTGCAGAGTCAAGGTAGAAGACATTATCAGTTATCTTCCAGTAAATAGCTACTAAAACACAGGAGAAATGGACTAGGCAGTCTAGATATGCACATACAGTACAGTACTTAGTGAGATTCAGAATCACACAGAAATCAGAACCATGGACAGCCACATCATATTTAGCTTACATTGATTGGACTAAATTGTTTTTGGTATATTTTAGTTGTCACTGTATTAGACTAAGCAGAGGTGATCAAATCTACTCAAATCAAAGTTTATTTGTCACGTGCGCCGAATACAACAGGTGTAGACCTTACAGTGAAATGCTTACTTACAGGCTCTAACCAATAGTGCAATAAAGGTATTAGGTGAACAATAGGTAAGTAAAGAAATAAAACAACAGTAAAAAGACACGCTATATACAGTAGCGAGGCTATAAAAGTAGCGAGGCTACATACAGACACCGGTTAGTCAGGCTGATAGAGGTAGTATGTACATGTAGATATGGTTAAAGTGGCTATGCATATATAATGAACAGAGAGTAGCAGTAGCATAAAAGAGGGGTTAGCGGGTGGTGAGTGGCGGGACACAATGCAGATATCCAAGTTAGCCAATGTGCGGGAGCACTGGTTGCTCGGCTCAATTGAAGTAGTATGTACATGAATGTATAGTTAAAGTGACTAGGCATATATGATAAACAGAGAGTAGCATCAGCGTAAAAGAGGGGTGGGGTGGGGGGGGGGACACAATGCAAATAGTCCAGGTAGCCATTTGATTACCTGTTCAGGAGTCTTATGGCTTGGGGGTGAAATGTTGAAGTTGAAATGGTGCTGGAATAGTGGAGGCAGTTCCTGTTTTCATTGCGACTTGCGGTAACTCTCCGTGGTTCTAAATCAATAGTTGTTTAGTGGTCCGAAAATGTGAATTTATGCTGCCAATGTGTCCCCCTATTGTCTCGGCCGTTAGGCTTGTGTATCACGGTCTCAAGGCATATGAATTTACAGGTTATAGAGAAAACAATGCAATTATCACAACACATAGGTTGTAATATGGCTTGGCTTCCCCAGTGTTTTTACCCACGCACCACTACTGCCTGGTAGGTGTGTAAACCGACACTTCACTTCTTATAAAGCAAAGTGTATATCTATGTGCGGTATGTGGAGTCAGAGAGATTCTCATGTTCTCTCCTGAAAAAAATGTATTTGTATCTCAACGAGACTAAACATAATTAAATGAAGGTTAAATTAAAAATTCACCTCTTCTGTGATAAGAAATAGATGTGTGTTGGTGTTCCTCCATTTCTAATGTTGTGATGGAGCCTGACACATATTCAGCTAAACTGCTATTCCTTTAATATTATTGTATATTTGTAATTGTGGTGGCAGAGATGTTCAGTAGACAGAGAATAGAGATGAACGGAGTGTATAAATTAATGGTTTATTATGTTAAAAACACACAGTCATACAGCAAAAATGGGATTCTCTATCAGATGATTTCTTACAAACTGTCAAAAGTTATGGCTATTTAAGGCTGGACAGGATCATTATGTAAATCTAACAAAGACAGTGTTAAAGTTTTCTTTGTTGACTTGTAAATTACTAAGTAATTTAAGTTACTAAATAATAAAATGTTGCTTCTTGTAGTCTTTGTGACAGTGGTGATATTTCACTGCTGCTGAAGGTATCTGACATCAGAGTACACTGCATCCTCTCTGCTGGTCTTCTTTCTCGCTGTTCTAGAGGAGGACTTCTTCTTGGGGGTGAAACTGACAGCTGCATAGTTCAACACGTCACTGTCTTGATTCTGAGGGGGGTGGAGCCATGAGAAAATACATTATGATGACAGCATGATCTACTATATAATGTTTCTATTCTCCTGTGGAAGAAAACACTCTACAAAAGACATGACTGTTCAGACTGTACACCCACTACAATGACCTGACAGTCAGTGGAACAGTGACAGACAGAAGTTCAATGATCACGAAGATAAGTAGGCTATATCTAGTACAGTGACCTATTACTGTAACAGGGGAAACCAAGAGCAGACTCAGATGAGGAGACGGGGATGAAGTAACCAAGGCATTTATTGAAACACAGGGGGGAGATGGAGTGCAGGTCAGGGGAAACTCAGTCGGGTTCTGAAACCAGGTGCGGCGGCTGAGGCTGGAGCGAGAGGGGTTGAGACAGGGTAAGCAGATCTGGGGTGGAATTCAAGGGAGCAGTAGAGTGGGAAATCCAGGACAGAGAAGCAGGATAACGAGATGTGAGACAGGGACCAGAGTCAGAGCGGGCAGAATGAGCAGAGATTACAATCTGGCAGTGTGGAAGTGGCAGGGCTGCGTATTTGTAGAGGTCTTGATTATGGAACAGGTTGCAGCTGGTGGGGATCTGCTCTGGCTCCAGCATACCTGTCTACGCCAACACAATCACACACACACACACACACACACACACACACAGAGAGAGAGAGAGAGAGAGAGAGAGAGAGAGAGAGAGAGAGAGAGAGAGAGAGAGAGAGAGCTGGGGGAGTGGCGGTAGGTCAAGGAGACACATGATGAGCAGTAGAGGGCGTTGCAGGAGCAGATGTCACAGCTTAATAACATAAAAATCACAAATAAGCTGAATACCAGCTGTAAAATAAAGTTAAATGTCAGTTTCTTGAAAAGACATCAAATATACTATATTTATAAATGTTGTAAAATTTACCTGATTGCCCTGGGACGTTGGGACACCTGTCCTCCCTTCAAAGGGATTGAAATAGAGGAAGCTTTTATAAGCAATTATTTTATATGACAATCTATCGCTTTTAAACTCATGTTTATTAACAGTTAATTAACAGTGCTTATACGTTGGCATTTAGCTGATATTTACAAAATGTACATTGCATAGAGATGCATGAAACTTTAGATACATCACCTATAACATTATTTACATTGGATACATTAGATATAACGTAATACCTCTGCTATCTCTGTTCAGAGTCTTGCACAGCGCCCAGACAAGTAGAAGGGTCACTATCCCCAGAACGATGTTGGAGACGACCAAGGCCACAACAGTAGGACTCAGATCAAATGGAGGATGATGCTCTGGAACTGTGGAAAGGGTAACAGAGAATTCATATTGTATTCATGAGCGCTTAGGAATATCATCAAACAGTAAAGTATGGCATCAAAAGCTGATGGTGATATTGTATAGCTTGTTGAGACAAATGTATGGGATCATTTGGAGGTAGGCTGTTTGCACGAATAGACTGTATTGCTGGGGATATTTACAGATTAAATTAGATTTAACTTGAATGTCCAGCTTGGTCCCGTTCCCAAACAGTATCTCCCCACATGAGGCCACAGCACAGTAGTAAGTCCCAGCATCAGAGAGGCTGAGGTTCCTCTTGGGGAGGTTGTAGACACAGCTCTGTGTAGGAGACCCAGTCCCAGGGCTCTTCCCAAACTGATCATTCCTGTCTACATGCGAGTAAAGGATACCTGGAAGGGATTCTCCTGAGCCATGTCTGAACCAATAGACCCTGTGGTCTCCTACACAGGTCTCAGTGTGTATTGTACAGTTCATTGTCACAGAGTCTCCTGGCAGGACAGACTCAGACACAGGCTGCTGGAGCACAGTCATGTTTCTGGACCCTGATCCTGACAAGAAGTTCAATAAACCCATTGAATCTCTAGAATATTACTGTAGACATTTTCCAATTCAACATCTCATCTGAATAAGATAATACCTCATATTTACACTGCATATATGTAAATTATTTATACAAAAATGTACCTTTTACTATGAGAATGGCTCCTTCTCCGAACTCCATCTTGCTTCCATAAGCGCTTCCACAGTAGTATGTGCCTGAATCAGAGAGCTGCATGTCTGAGATCTTTAGGTGATTCTTTTCTTGGCCGTTTTCCACTGAGAATCGAGGGTTATCCTTAAACTCATGGTAAAAGGTTGCGTTCCTGTCAAACTTATAGACAGTTGAGAAGAGTTGAAGCTTATCTCCCAAGGGTTGCTTGTACCAGGAGAAATACATGTCCATGTGGTCTTTATAGAAGCAGTGCACAATCACTGCATCTCCAACGTTGGATGATATGAGACCACCGTCCTGAAGTATAGATGAGGATTCAGTACCAGCTACCACATCTATTAAGGAACATGGACAATACAGTATATTTGCTGTTACATACCCCAAATACAACTTAGAATATTATAATTGTCTGTAAAGTATTACATGTGATATCTCATGCATCCAAATCAAGGGAGAACATGTCAAAAGCAGAGAAATATAAAAGTTGGACTTACCCATCTCTACAAGAAGTGGAAATATCAGACACAGTGTGAACCTCTTTGAAGTTGTCATCCTCCTCACAACTTGTCTTGAGTGGAAAAAGTCCACCAATGTAGACAGCACTTGAACAATGGAGTTACAGGTGATTGGTCGAACTGGACCCATCATTTTTGTTGACGCCTTATTCCGTTACGACAATCTTCTTCACATTGTCCAGAGTCACAGAGTCTCCTGGCTGGACTAAATCAGACACAGACAGATTTTATTATAGGTATATTCTTATCCTTATATATTCAGGACAAATTTAGGTATTAATCATTCAAGTTTGGAATCCCTTATTCTTTATCACTACAGATACTGTTATCTACGTCAAGAGTCTGATAGTTGTGAACTTCACCTCACTTAAAAACATCTATGGAAAACAATCTCTAATTCAGGACATTCAGTTGGACTGAAATCTGTGAAAAAACACTAAGGTATTTATTCGGTAATTTCACCTAGAGCTGCAGTTCTTAGTCAAACACAACACCGTTTTAACAGTGAAGTATTATCATCACCTATAGGCCTAGAGGAATCTGCCTCCTCAATAAGGGATTCTATCCCTCCTCAAGAAGGGATTCTATCCCTCCTCAATAAGGGATTCTATCCCTCCTCAATAAGGGATTCTATCCCTCCTCAATAAGGGATTCTATCCCTCCTCAATAAGGGATTCTATCCCTTCCCATGATGTTGTTATTGAGGAGGCAGATTCCTCTAGGCCTATAGGTGATGATAATACTTCACTGTTAAAACGGTGTTGTGTTTGACTAAGAACTGCAGCTCTAGGTGAAATTATTGAATAAATACCTTATTGTGTTTTTTCACAGATTTCAGTCAGCTATGTATAGATAAGATGCCTCATCAAAAGAGTTGGTTTACTGTTGTTAAATGGTCAAATTGAAGAGCAAGTAGTATAGCCTAGAGTATCGGAGAGCTAAGAGTTCTGAGACATCCGGCTGAAAACCACAGAGAGAGAGAGAGAGAGAGAGTAGAGGGTCCTGTGTACAAAACTAGCAGGCTCTAACAAAGCGCAGATACATCCTCATCTTGTGGTCATCACAGACTGCAGACAATGTAAATAGGTTGCTGTGTGTTTGAGGGCATGTTAGTGGCACGAGAAGAGATTAAAAAACAGTTTAACACTACAAATTAAAGCAGCAATATGTAACTTTTTGGGCGACCTGACCAAATTCCCATAGAAATGTGAGTTATAGATCTTTCCTTCTCATTGAAAGCAAGTCTAAGAAGCAGTAGATCTATTCTAGGAGCTCTAGTTCTAAGCATCCTGTTCTTAAGTTTAGTTTTTGCATCTTTTACTTTCGGTTTTGTACACTAGTTTATAACAGCTGAAAATACAATATTATTGCTTATTGAAAAGATATTTGACAGCAGTTTAGATGGTACAATGATTCTCTACACATTGGTTGTTTTGTCACATAAACTGAAATTAGGTGAACTATTGGAATTTTAGCAACCAGGAAATGGCATAGTGATTTCTGCATATTGCACCTTTAAAGATCCTGAGTTTGGTCTAAATAAATACATTCAACGTCCTTTGTCTTGACTGCTGTTAAATGCTTTATTCATCTTATCACAAGCAAGTCCATTTAAAATGAGTTTGGCAGAGAAGCAATGCATTTAATTCAAGTATCTACAGTAATTATATGTTACAGTAATACAGATAATAATGTTAATAAAGGGAGAGTTGATAAAAAGAGAATTCATTGGTCTGTTTCATTCATCCAGTTCTACTGTCTGATCCCAGCATACACCACTGTCTCCATGTGACCTCTCTGTCTTCTAGACCTGTTCTTCTTGTTGCTCAGATTCAGAGCTACGTAATGGAGACTGTCTCCATCTTGGTTCTGTGAGAAACAATTATAAAGGTGGGAGGGGGAAATAATACCATATGTTAAATAATAACATAAACATTTCCATACATATTTCCATGGTAATACAAAATGTAAGGAATTCTACTTACCCCTGCATCTGTAGAAGAGACTGCTGGACATGGTGTCAGAGAGACGGATCCTGAAATGAAACACCTCAAAGATAAAGATGCAACTCCTTCTTCCCATGCAGATACATCTGTAGACGGTAATGTTAAAGAAGAGCAACTTCTAAAAGGTTGTCACTTACCTCTGCACTGCAGACACTTTCTCTGGTTCATCTTGTACATGATGCAAGCAAGGACAATGATCAGGATTAACGAGAAAGCCAATCCTACACCCAGGCAGTACACCAAGATAAGAGGGTCTGCCCTTTGGCCTGTGGACATTCAAACATTGATAAAGGACCTTCAGAACAGCAAGTCAATGTATATTCCACACAGTAGATCAGTAAAATATAATTAAGATACAAGCCGTATCACCTACCTTGAATGTCCAGCTTGGTCCCGTTCCCAAACAGTATCTCCCCACATGAGGCCACAGCACAGTAGTAAGTCCCAGCATCAGAGAGGCTGAGGTTCCTCTTGGGGAGGTTGTAGACACAGCTCTGTGGAGGAGACCCAGCCTCAGAGCTCTTCACACACTGATCACTCTTGTCTCCATGGGTGTAAATGATTCCTGGACGGGATTCTCCAGAGCCATGTCTGAACCAATAGACACTGTGTTCTCCTGCACAGGTCTAAGTGGGTATTGTACAGTTCAGAGTCACAGAGTCTCCTGACTGGACTGACTCGGACACAGGCTGCTGGAGCACAGACATTTTTCTGTACCCTGAACCTGACAAGAATGTTTATAAGTCAGTACAACTGTCCCCAATGTTGTGTCCCAAGTTAACATTGTTGAAATCATACACAGTCATATCTGATCATGCAAATACAGCATAATTAAGCCATTGTATCCAAAACGTAATGTGGAAAAATCCCTTAACATTATAAGTGCAGAAAATGAGTTACTATTTCCTTTGTTTGTAAATTCAGATGTTATACCTTTCACAGTGAGAATGACTCCTGCTCCAAACTCCACCTGGTTGGCATACGAGTTCCCACAGTAATATGTGGCTGAATCAGAGAGTTGCATGTCTGAGATCTTTAGGTGATTCATTCCTTCACCGCTTTGCACTGAGAAGCGAGTGTTACCCTTAAATTCATGGTAAAATGTTGCAATCTTGTTATACTTGGAAAAGGTTGATAAGAGTTGAGGATTGTCACCCATTGTTTGCTTGTACCACATAAGGTAGAGTGCCAGGTTGCCTTTATAGAAGCAGTGCAAAGTCACAGTCTCTCCAACATTGGCCATAATAAGATGCATTTCCAAGGATTGTGCAGCAGCTAGAATACACACAGAAACATGATCCATTACTTACACAAGTCCTTTATATTCCAAAAAAAATAATTGATGAATTGCATCAATTAAGTACCTGAGTCTACATCCCTTAAGCAGAGAAATATCAAAGTTGGACTTACCCATCTCTACAAGAAGTGCCAGTATCAGACACAGTGCCATCATCTTTGAAGATGTCCTCTTCACAACCTGTGTCTTGAGTGGAAAACACTTCAACTATGGGGTTATTGGTGATTGGTCGAACTGGACGCGTCATTTTTGTTAACATCTTATTCAGCCAACCATGGTCTTCGTAACTGAAAATCACTTAATTAATCCATGCAAAGTGAACCAATTCTTACTGTATAGGATATTTTGGAGAGGGTGGTTAAAGCATATACATTTTGCGGTGTCTAGATGATAAATATATATTTTTTATATTGTTCAGTTTGCTATTTAGGCACCAACTGAATCAAAGATATCCAATACTGATGCAGTGTTTAAAGAGAATAAATGTATGTTCTTCATTAAAGTGTGTTGAAAGTATAATGTTATCTGGTAACTATGCAGTACATTTTAAATTATACATTACACATCATGTACCTCCATGCTCTTGGTATCAAACGTGTACTTTAAATAGATTTAGCCCCACCCCATGCAATAGCTACAGGCAGTACTCCTGATGACCTATAGGGGGGACTGTTATTCATAGAACATATCCTGATATGTACAGTCGTGGCCAAAAGTTTGAGAATGACACAAATATACATTTTCACAAAGTTTGCTGCTTCAGTGTCTTTAGATATTTTTGTCAGATGTTACTATGGAATACTGATGTATAATTACAAGCATTTCATAAGTGTCAAAGGCTTTTATTGACAATTACATGAAGTTGATGCAAAGAGTCAATATTTGCAGTGTTGACCCTTCTTTTTCAAGACCTCTGCAATCCCCCCTGGCATGCTGTCAATTAATTTCTGGGCCACATCCTGACTGATGTCAGCCAATTGTTGCATAATCAATGCTTGGAGTTTGTCAGAATTTGTGTTTTTTTGTTTGTCCACCCGCCTCTTGAGGATTGACCACAAGTTCTCAATGGAATTAAGGTCTGGGGAGTTTCTTGCTAAAAATATCGATGTTTTATTCCCCGAGCCACTTAGTTATCACTTTTGCCTTATGGCAAGGTGCTCCATCATGCTGGAAAAGGTATTGTTCGTCACCAAACTGTTCCTGGATGGTTGAGAGAAGTTGCTCTCGGAGGATGTGTTCGTACCATTCTTTATTCATGGTTGTGTTGTTAGGCAAATTTGTGAGTGAGCCCACTCCCTTGGCTGAAAAGCAACTCCACACATGAATGGTCTCAGGATGCTTTACTGTTGGCATGACACAGTAGCGCATCACACAGATGGTAGCGCTCACCTTCTCTTCTCCGTACAATCTTTTTTCCGGATGCCCCAAACAATTTGAAAGGGGATTCATCAGAGAAAAGGACTTTAGCCCAGTCTTCAGTAGTCCAATCCCTGTACCTTTTGCAGAATATCAGTCTGTCCCTGATGTTTTTCCTGGAGAGAAGTGCCTTCTTTACTGCCCTTCTTGACACCAGGCCATCCTCCAAAACTCTTCACCTCACTGTGCGTGCAGATTCACTCACACCTGCCTGCTGCCATTCCTGAGCAAGCTCTGTACTGGTGGTGCCCCGATCTCGCAGCTGAATCAACTTTAGAAGACGGTCCTGGCGCTTGCCGGACTTTCTTGGGCGCCCTGAAGTTCTTGATGATCTGATAAATGGTTGATTTAGGTGCAATCTTACTGGTAGCAATATCCTTGCCTGTGAAGCGATTTGGCATACAGTATATAAGTGGACTGTGTTGCTTATTGTCATGGTTGTGAACAACATTCAAGAATGAGAGAAAACAGAGTGACACCACATAGACATCCTGCTGAAAACCACATAGAGGCACAGAGTGTGCAAAAGGCCAGCAGGCCTGTCCAAAGCGTAAAGACGGACTTGTTTTGTGTTCACAGCAGACCACAGAGTGCAGGTACCTGTGAACATCTCGCTGTGTGGGTGCATGCATGGGTGGGTTTAGCATTTATCAGTAGGTTGGGTCAGCAGAAGCCCTCTGCACACATTCATACTGACATACTTTATGTACAGACCAGAGGAGAAGGGACAAGTCTATTTTAGTCAGTATCAGTTGTTTAATGGACATTTATTGATGCTAAAAGTAGCAATATATGCAGGGATTTCAGAAGAGCAATTTAGTCTACTGACATACACTACCAGTCAAAGGTTTGCACACACGCACTCATTCAAGGGTTTTTCTTTATTTTTACTATTTTCTACATTGTAGAATAATAGTGAACACATATAACATTGAAATAACACATATGGAATCATATAGTAACCAAAATATTTTTGATTCTTCAAAGTAGCCACCCTTTGCCTTGATGACAGCTTTGCACACTTGGCATACTCTCAACCAGCTTCACCTGGAATGATATTCCAACTGTCTTAAAGGAGTTCCCACATATGTTGACCACTTGTTGGCTGCTTTTCCTTCACTCTGCAGTTCTTATGAATGTCCAGCTTGGTCCTGTTCCCAAACAGTATCTCCCCACAGCACAGTAGTAAGTCCCAGCATCAGAGAGGCTGAGGATCCTCTTGGGGTGGTTGTAGACACAGCTCTGTGTAGGAGACCCAGCCTCAGAGCTCTTTTCACACTGATCACTACTGTCTCCATGGGTGTAAATGATTCCTGAGCAGGATTCTCCTGAGCCATGTCTGAAGCAATAGACACTGTGTTCTCCTACACAGGTCTCAGTGTGTATTGTACAGTTCAGAGTCACAGAGTCTCCTGGCTGCTGCACAATAGACATACTCTTGGACTCTAAATCTGAAAAGAGTGACATATGAATATCATCATCTATAAATTGTATTGTCCTGCTAGATTTATTACAATTACAATACACAATTTATAATGTATATTTAGAATATCATGGATGAAAAAATAATATCCAAAATATAGAACTAAGTTAGGTTACCTTTGACTTTGTCCATTTAAATAGCAGCAGAGTAGTATGTAGCTGAGTCCCCTAAATGTGTCTTAGAGATGGTCAGGTTAAAGCTGTCAACTCCTCTCTTCACACTCAGACGTTTAATCCCACTGAAGTCCTTGGTAAAGTTATATAACTTTCCCATTTGTTTGAGAATTAGAAATATCATCAACAGTGACACCATCTTTGAATATATCATCTTGAGTGGAGAAAGTCTACCCATGTGTACAACACTTCAACAAAGGGCTAATGGGTGATTGGTTGAACTGGACCCAATCTTCTTTGTTGACGCCTCATTCAGACAACCATGGTCTTGTGGTCTATTGCACCATACAGAGTCACACAGTCTACTGGCTGGACTCACTGAGATACAGGAAGCTGTAGAATGCAAGTAACTGTCTTGAAGGTTTTACTTGTTTGGTGTGTGGTAGCAGAATCAGAATTAATTAGGTAACATAGATAAATGTTTTATCTTATTTATTGTCATGAGAATGTCTTCTTTTTGAATAATATGGTTGGCAGTTTGCAGTTATCCCTTCTCTGCTAGGGCTCAGTTACTTGGGGTCAGGATAGCCTTATCTGTGAATGTGTCTGTAACTATTCCTAAACCATGTGAAGGGATGGCATGATTAATGGGGAACCAGGTAGTTGGCTCCACAATGTCTGTGTGCCAGGTACTCCCCTCCGTGAGCTTGTCCAGGAGGGGTTGTATTTAAGATGGGAGTATCTATAATTGACAATTGATATATGCCGTTAGATGAGTTAATGTTTTGGTCCGAAGTGGTACCAAGAACGAGATAGGGACTTCCTTTAGGAGACCAAACTGAACGATAATTTATAGCAAATGCTGTCTGGCTATGGGATACTCCTCTCTCAAGTAAAATCTTTCTTTGTGTAATGTTCCTGTAGATCTGTTATTGGTCATGTGAGTTGAGATGGATGTGTCTTGGCTATAAATGATACTAAGAACTGTTTTGTAAGCACTCTCGGGGAATTCATTTATAGACACTGAATTGATCTGAGAGTCACATGGCTATGGTGAAGCTCATATATAATTAAAGATGGGACTTTATAATATACTCTGACTTGTGTGTGGTTTGCTCTCTCATGATTTGGTAATACAGCAAATTTCCACGACAGGTGGTTTGTGGTTTTCTCACCTCTTTGGAGAACCCTGGTTCAAAATATTATTTTGTTTTTCACCTCTTTGGAGAAACCTGGGTAAAAATAGTAGGCTGTTTGTTTACTCACCTGTCTGGACAGCCCTGGGTCAAAATAGTAGGCTATTTGTTTTCTCACCTGTCTGGACAGCCCTGGGTCAAAATAGTAGGCTATTTGTTTTCTCACCCGTCTGGACAGCCCTGGGTAAAAATAGTAGGCTATTTGTTTTCTCACCTGTCTGGACAGCCCTGGGTCAAAATAGTAGTCTATTTGTTTTCTCACCTGTCTGGACGGCCCTGGGTCAAAATAGTAGGCTATTTGTTTTCTCACCTGTCTGGACGGCCCTGGGTCAAAATAGTAGGCTATTTGTTTTCTCACCTGTCTGGACAG
Source organism: Oncorhynchus kisutch (assembly GCF_002021735.2). Classification (NCBI taxonomy): domain Eukaryota; kingdom Metazoa; phylum Chordata; class Actinopteri; order Salmoniformes; family Salmonidae; genus Oncorhynchus; species Oncorhynchus kisutch. The sequence goes on from NC_034182.2 coordinate 27,181,231, forward strand.
CCCTGGGTCAAAATAGTAGGCTATTTGTTTTCTCACCTGTCTGGACAGCCCTGGGTCAAAATAGTAGGCTATTTGTTTTTTCACCCATCTGGACAGCCCTGGGTCAAAATAGTAGGCTATTTGTTTTTTCAACCTTACTTTAGTTACACTCTATTACATTTTTCTCCATTGTAGAAGACAAGCAAAAACCAAATGTACCTATAGTATTTGAAGGACAACTATTATTATTTTGAACAGACTAGTCAACAGTTACTGTACTCCAGGAGGGCTTCTATACATTGAACATGTCTTGTCTAGCGGTTAAGAGCATTGGGACAGTAACTGAAAGGTTGCTGGTTCAAATCCCCTCACCGAGAGGGTGAAAAATCTGAGGATGTACCCTTGCGCAAGGCCCTTAACCCTACTCAATCCGGTAAGTTGCTCTGGATAAGAGCATCTTCTAAGTGACTAACATGTAAATGTATAAGGGTGACCAGGGGTAGAACAGTGGAAGTGTATCTGGGATAAACACCTACAGAATGAAACAAGTCATGTCAGTCTCATTCTTTGTATGTCAGTCTCATTCCCTATCATTCACAGAAACATGCATTAACTTTAGTGTAACACCTGTGAGTGCATCACTGATTGGACTCAACAGCCTAATATAACCAATACACATGACACACTTTATCCACTCTGTATCACTGTCTGGTTAGTGTGGTTCTCATAGGAGGCAATCTATCAGAAGGAGGATCCTCCTCTATTGGTCTCCTTACAGAGAACCCTGCAGTTGTTCTAGAACACTTGTCTGATTGAGAACGTACTAGTTCTCCCATGACATCATAATAAAATGGCCCTTTCCTCTGAGGCTATATATATAGAATAGATGGTTCTGTATTACACATGACGCACATGACACAGATGCTTAACTTGGAGAGTTCATTAGCTGTTATTTGTGGTTTGTAACTGATTTCAGAAAGCTATTTATATCCGAGTAAATTTATAAAAAACTGGTTTGCTGTGACTGCAAGCTGTCAGTAGAAACATGAACAACAATAACAAATGTGAAAACAACTGACTGACACCAGAATAGACATCCTGCTGAAAACCACAGAGACACAGAGAGCAGGTAGGAGGGTCCTGTGTGTACAAGGCCAACAGGCCTGACCAAAGAATAGATATAGCCTCGTACTTAGAGTAGACCTCAAGTACCTGTGAACTTGTTAGCTGTGTGGGGGGGATGTGAGTGTCATGCTATCAACTCATCTAAAACAAGGTCAAGACATTTCATTGGAGATATGACTTGAAAACAATAGGTTGTGTGCCTTAATTATGCAAGGACTCCCTGGAACTCAATTACAAATCTACACCCTCAAACAAATGAGTCATTGTCTTCATCATACAGTTCTCTACTGCCTGTTTCATTTTGAGTGATTGTTGCTCCTTGTTACTAAGCTACACTTTATTATAACTATGTTTATTATAACTATGTTGATCCAGGGATGATGACTGTTTGGCCTGTTTGGTGGCTGCTATTTAAAGATGCTGGAAATGATTTCGACCATGTTATAGATGTGTAATAAGCATGTAACAACTATATTACCTTGTTATAGATTCTTCATAGCCGCATATAGTGTTTTGTGGAATTTGATTGACTGCAAATTTCAGCTAGACACATGAACTATCACAGAAAAGCACGCTGTTAATGATACTTCATCCAATTAGTGGACATTTTGAACCCTTCTACAAGTTGCTGCCAACTCTACTGTTGAGACAGTAATGGGGACTTCCACGTTCACTGCTGCTCCCTGTTGAAAAAGAAACGGATTGCAGTTCTGCAAGGTGCACTTATACCAATTCACATTTTGTGAAAACTGCTCCGTTGCAATGTGAACATTGTCATATTTGAAATCAGTCTCTCAACCATGTCAATTCGGTTCAAAGTATATTTAGCTAAGAAGTACATTTTTAGTTCAGTCTTTTGTTATGGAGAGAGAGAGAGTTGGGCTCTAAGTGACATGGATGTTGGTGGTTTTGAGAGTGTGTGAAAAGAGAGTGTGGTGAGGACTGACAGTCATTGCTGGGAGTTAGAGTTGAGTTTACGTGAGTGGATAATCTATTCAGGGCAGTCAGAACACCACAGAGATCTGAGATACAGTATACAGCTAAAAGACGACAGTTTGAGAGGCTCAAACACCAGCAATAGATACATATTTACAGTTATTATGCAACCAACCTTTTGTACATGAGCATAGGCTTGATATGGTTGTTGCACACTGAATCTGTGGGTGAAAGTGTGACATTTAAGGACAGAGAAAATATGAATGAAAATCAAACATTTCCTCTCAATGAAAGTAGTTGAATGTTTTATTTGATCAAAATGGAACAACAGTATCAATGTAAGTAATTGTAACTTACAATGAAAAAGCCACAGCCAAACATACAGTGTGGAAAACACAGAATCAGTGCAAGTTATTAAAGAGGACAGGTTGACATTTCAGTCCATGTTTTGGCGTCTCACACCAGAGTACACAGTGTCTGTCTCCATGGCGCTCCTCTGTCTCCCGGACTTTGGTTTCTTGTGGACGACGTTTAGAGCGGCGTAATGGGGTGTATCAGGCTCTTGATCCTGAGAGCAATAACAAAAATGTAAATCCAAATATTTGGTATTATACTAAATATTGCGGTATAGTGAAACAATCCTCTAAAAAAATGCATTTTTTCATATTTTGATTGAAGGAAAAATACATTGATTCAGCAACAGCTAAACAAGTGTGAGGTCAGGTTACCTGGTTATCATGACTGGGGACTGCAGGAGTACTTGAATGAAGGTGGGTTCCTTTTAATCAAACACATTAATCAATATGATCATCATCCTCCTACAATGAAGGGACTTTATGACCAATTTTGACCAAAACATGTCAACTAATGTAACTGTACCAACAATTGAGAAGCATACTGGATCTTGCACAATATTGTCGCTTACCTATGCACTTGTTCATCTTGTACAAAACACAAGTAAGGACAATGATGAGGAGGACACACAGACCCAACGCTACGCCAAGGCAATACATGAACAGAAGATGGTCCTCCTTACAACCATCTGTGAAATATCAAATAGGGATGGAGACACTGAGACACTGAGGGATAAAGCTATGACAATGTTAGAGACACCAACAAGACTCGGCCTGATCTGAGTCATATTTTATTCTCTCATATACAAAGATATCTGAAGGATATAGAAAAACAAAAGTATCCAAACTTTGATTATATAGATAATTATAAAACAGAATGTCAGACGTATCACCTACCTTGAATGTCCAGCTTGGTCCCGTTGCCAAACAGTATCTTCCCACATGAGGCCACAGCACAGTAGTAAGTCCCAGCATCAGAGGGGGTGAGGTTCCTCTTGGGGAGGTTGTAGACACAGCTCTGTGTAGGAGACCCAGCCTCAGGGCTCTTCTCACACTGATCACTCCTGTTTCCATGGGAGTAAATGATTCCTGGACGGGATTCTTCTGAGCCATGTCTGAACCAATAGACACTGTGTTCTCCTGCACAGGTCTCAGTGTGTATTGTACAGTTCAGAGTCACAAAGTCTCCTGGCTGGACTGACTCAGACACAGGCTGCTGGAGTACAGACATGATGTTGGACTCGGAGTCTGAAGAGAGTGAGTAACTAAAGTAAAAGTAAGATGTTGATGAAAAACATGAAAAGCCATGTATTCATCACTAGCATTTGATGAAGCAGCTGTACAAACATACCAACATACAGGGCCACACATTTAGAAATTAAAGAAGCAAATGTTTAGTTACCTTTGACAATTAATACAGTTCCCTCTCCATATGTTTGCTCATAGATGACTGTAGTGGAACAAAAGTATGTAGCTGAGTCCCCTGGCTCTGTCTTAGATATGGTCAAGTTACAGCTGTAGTCTCCTCTCCTCACACCCAAACGTTTGGTCTCAGTAAAGTCCTTGATAAAGTTGATGGAATAATAATGGCCACCATAAAAAGAGGACGTCATGTGGATGGGTTTCTGTCCAAAACTCTGCTTGAACCAATGAAACCTGGTCACCGACACATTAGGACAAAAGCAGGTGAGAGTCACAGAGCCTCCCAGCTCAGCAACCATCATAGGGGTTGATTGGATTACGTTTAGTTTGGTAAAAGCACAAACTGTCAAAGCAAACAAACAAAATGGATCAAAGACAAAGACATGGATAAACCATTTCTACCCGTTACAGAGAGAACATCCACTTCACTCATATTCAAACGACATACTTCAAATTATTAAAAAAGGAACTAAATTAAAATGTCTTACTCTTACCCAAGTTGATGTAAAACAAAAATACTTCTCTATTCATCATTGTAACATTAGTCCCTTCTGCACTGTATAGTGTGTGGGTCTGACAGTGGGACACTTCATATGCACCCTATATATGATGGCACTTTACATGTACCTTTCATACAGTAGGAGGGAACACTGAAACAAGAGATTTTATTGGCCAACTACAATCTTAGTGTGTCCTCTGGCTCACCATAGTCTGAGCTTCCTGGGAGTTACTTTTTAAGAAGACATTACAAAGTAACTCAGAGTTACTGGATCAACCAGTCGAATATTTGCTTCATACAACTGTTTATTTTTTGAGAGAAATGAAACATTTACTGAAATGATTTCTCTTTTGATGTTTGGACAGAAAACAGTAATTGATCTCTAGTGCTGCTAATACTACCGACTCCAACCCAGCCCAGCCCAAAGGTTAAAATAATCATTCATAATGCACATTTACCCACCACTGCATAAAAGCCAAATTTCTGGCTCTTGATTTTCATCATCAACATTAAATACTGACATTAGTTACAGCAATAGCATTGAATAATATACATTTTTGTTGGCCTAATTTCAGACCTTTGTTTGATTCCAATACCTTGTTTTTTTCATGAAGGGAGAGTTAACAAAACTATTGAGACACTCAATCTTTATCTGCACTTTGTCCTTTTGTCGAAAGTTTTAGGGTTCTTAAACGTTTTCAACTCGAGACCCAAATGGGAAATTGACTGTCCTCTCATGACCCAAATTCAACCTCAAATGACCCTAAATAAGAATAAATAGTGTGTGATTATAGATGTATTCAAATAACTCAGGACCCATACTTTTAAGAAACCCTGCACAGTTTAGGGTTTGGAAAACTATTTTAGCTTGCTTGGTTTGTATTCTTGACATTGTACATCTAACTGAGAGGCAGGGGTCTGGTGTTTACCATCCAGATGAAGAGAGGTATGTAAAGAGCCCCCCCCCCCCCCCCACCCTCACCCAGGCATTTACTCTTACACACAAATATTTTCCCCATACTATGTCAGCAGATGGAAAAAAATCTGGCGAGACATATTGAGAGAGAATAAGGGACATTTCATCCCCCAGTGTTAGTCTATGAGAGATGCAGTGATGTTCACCTCAGCAGGTCTCACTCTACACTGAGCTGCTCCTTGCTGTCACTCACACCACAGGAAGTGATGCGTACCCTCACTGGCCCCTCCTCTAACAGATCTGAATCCTCCTTGAAAGGTACTTCTCGGGAATAGGGGTTGTGATCAGTGCAAAGCCAAGCCAGTAAAAACTAACTGGCGAATAACATCATGACAGAGGCAACTTTGGTTTAACTCTTTATTTGTCTTTTTTTGAAGTGATCAGTATAATGCAATTCTCTACTGCTGGGTACTTTGACCCTCAGGGTCACTCTATAAAAAAATCACTGATACACAAAACAGAGAACTAAACTAAGGCCAAAAGAGGCAACTACTCCTCCGCAGCCATTAAACAGTTAACTAACTTCAATTCTTTCACCAGACCATGTACCACTTAGATGTGTGGCCTAACTGAGTTGGAGACGTCTATGGTAGGGCTACGCGCAATGGGGTACACCAAATAAAAATGTGTTTCAAATAATTATTTTTTTATGTAAAAAAAATCGTAGCCTCGTTTCACTGCCAAAAATCAAATTCAACCATCTAGTGTTCAGCAAAATAACAACACAAGGTCAAATACAGGTAGCCAGGTCAAATAATTAACATCCAATCACATTAACGTTTTCTTGATTTATTTCACCTTTATTTAACCAGGTAGGCCAGTTGAGAACAAGGTCTCATTTACAACTGCGAACTGACCAAGATAAAGCAAAGCAGTGCGACAAAAACAAGAACACAGAGTTACACATAAACAAGCGTACAGTCAATAACACAATAGTGTACAGTGTGTGCAAATGTAGAAGAGTAGGGAGGTAAGGCAATAAATAGGCCATGGAGGCGAAATAATTACAATTTAGCATTTACTGTTACTCTCAAGCGGGAAGCCTTCACTCTTGAGCAGACATTTAGAAACGAAACATGACAATTTGAAAAATAAGCCACGGGAGTTTTTTGAGCGAGAATAAAGGCTACTTTCGACTAGTAAGCATGTATAAAAGCAACAGATACCATTAATAAGAAGGGGCTAGAAGCATCTTATATGGTGAGCTACCGAGTGGCTAGGACAGGCAAGCACCATACTATTGTGGAGGACTTAATTCTTCCTGCTGCCGCAGATGTGGCTGAGACAGTGCTGGGGGAAAAGGCCAAAAAAACTATACAGACAATGATTTCATCAAACAACACTGTTTCACGACACAGTGACATGGCAGGAGACGTTGTGAAATAATTACTGCTTTGCATACAAGCCAGTGAATTCTATGCGTTACAGCTGGATGAGTCAACAGACTCCTGGTATATGTCCATTATGTTTATGGAGGGTGTGAACTGACACTGCACTTCTTACAAAGAGAGCATGTATTGTAAATCGTATACATATATATCTATGCGGTATATGGAGTCAAAGAGATTCTCATGGTCTGTGAGAACCAGGTTTCTCCTGAAAAATCAATTTGTATGTCATCTAGACTAAACATAGTTACATAAAGGTTCAATTAAAAGGCTCTGCTATTCCTTTTAATGACATTGTATATGTGGTCGCAGAGATTTACTGTAGACAGAGAATAGAGATGTACAGAATGTAAAAATGTACAGTTTATTCTGTTAAAAACACATAGTAATACAGCAAAAATGGGATTCTCTATCATATGATTTCTTACAATAAAAAGCTGTAAAAAGTTAAGCTATTTAAGGCGTTACAGGATCTTTATATACATCTAGCACCCAGACAATGTTAAAACAACAGTTTATTTGTTACATTGAAAATTCCATAGTCATTTTTGGTACTAAAAGCAGTTTTATTATGCTACAAATAGTACAACTTATTTTTATAGTCTGTGACAGTGGTGATATATTTCACTGCTGCTGAAGGTATCTGACATCAGAGTACACTGCATCGTCTCTGCTGGTCTTCTCTCTTGCTGTTCTAGAGGAGGACTTCTTCTTGGGGGTGAAACTGACAGCTGCATAGTTCAACACGTCACTGTCTTGATTCTGAGGGGGGTGGAGCCATGAGAAAATACATTATGATGACAGCATGATCTACTATATAATGTTTATATTCTCCTGTGGAAGAAAACACTCTACAAAAGACATGACTGTTCAGACTGTACACACACTACAATGACCTGACAGTCAGTGGAACAGAGACAGAAGTTCCATGGAAAAATCAACAACGACCACAAAGATCAGTAGGCTTCATCTAGTAGAGTGATGTATTACTTCCAAAAAAGCTTAATAACACAAAATGCACAAATAAGCTGACTTCTAGCTGTAAGGAAAGTGAAATGGCTGGTTTCTTATAAAAACTGAAAATATACTATATTTATAAATGTTGACAAATTTACCTGATTGCCCTGGGACGTTGGGACATCAGTCCTTCCTTGGCTGTTCAGTTGGTCATATGTGGAACAGAAACAATCCTTCTATGAAGATTGAATCAGTGTCACTTTGCGAGACTGGATACAAGAAAATACAACCTGAAAATATGATGTTTGGATCAGATGGTAACCCATGTTGTGAGTAAGGAAACTCAAACCTACTTAGGGACATCCCAGTCTTCACTCTGACTTTACAGTTCAACTTCAGGGTAAAAATTGTTGACAGTTTAACATATCTAAACATTAACATATAACATTAACATATAACATGATGAAAATACACTTGGATGTAACAACAAACTCATAAATTAAGCAGTGATTTTTGATCAGCAACACTTATTCAGTTAACTGACCTGAGCCCTAGGACCATGCCCCAGGACTACCTGACATGATGACTCCTTGCTGTCCCCAGTCCACCTGGCCGTGCTGCTGCTCCAGTTTCAACTGTTCTGCCTTATTATTATACGACCATGCTGGTCATTTATGAACATTTGAACATCTTGGCCATGTTCTGTTATAATCTCCACCCGGCACAGCCAGAAGAGGACAGGCCACCCCACATAGCCTGGTTCCTCTCTAGGTTTCTTCCTAGGTTTTGGCCTTTCTAGGGAGTTTTTCCTAGCCACCGTGCTTCTACACCTGCATTGCTTGCTGTTTGGGGATTTAGGCTGGGTTTCTGTACAGCACTTTGAGATATCAGCTGATGTACGAAGGGCTATATAAATAAATTTTATTTTATTTTATTTTACTTGGTCTGTGGACTTTTCCATGTGAATATTAAAGTCACCAAAGATTAGAATATTATCTGCTATGACTACAAGGTCTGATAGGAATTCAGGGAACTCAGTGAGGAACGCTGTATATGGCCCAGGAGGCCTGTAAACAGTAGCTATAAAAAGTGATTGAGTAGGCTGCATAGATTTCATGACTAGAAGCTCAAAAGACGAAAACGCCATTTTTTGTTTTTGTAAATTGAAATTTGCTATCGTAAATGTTAGCAACACCTCCGCCTTTGCGGGATGCACAGGGGATATGGTCACTAGTGTAGCCAGGAGGTGAGGCCTCATTTAACATAGTAAATTCATCAGGCTTAAGCCATGTTTCAGTCAGGCCAATCACATCAAGATTATGATCAGTGATTAGTTCATTGACTATAATTGCCTTTGAAGTAAGGGATCTAACATTAAGTAGCCCTATTTTGAGATGTGAGGTATCATGATCTCTTTCAATAATGACAGGAATGGAGGTGGTCTTTATCCTAGTGAGATTGCTAAGGCGAACACCGCCATGATTAGTTTTGCCCAACCTAGGTCGAGGCACAAACACGGTCTCAATGGTGATAGCTGAGCTGACTACACTGACTGTGCTAGTGGCAGACTCCACTATGCTGGCAGGCTGGCTAACAGCCTGCTGCCTGGCCTGCACCCTATTTCATTGTGGAGCTAGAGAAGTTAGAGCCCTGTCTATGTTGGTAGATAAGATGAGAGCACCCCTCCAGCTAGGATGGAGTCCATCACTCCTCAGCAGGTCAGGCTTGGTCCTGTTTGTGGGTGAGTCCCAGAAAGAGGGCCAATTATCTACAAATTCTATCTTTTGGGAGGGGCAGAAAACAGTTATCAACCAGCGATTGAGTTGTGAGACTCTGCTGTCGAGCTCATCACTCCCCCTAACTGGGAGGGGGCCAGAGACAATTACTCGATGCCGACACATCTTTCTAGCTGATTTACACGCAGAAGCTATGTTGCGCTTGGTGATCTCTGACTGTTTCATCCTAACATCGTTGGTGCCGACGTGGATAACAATATCTCTATACTCTCTACACTCGCCAGTTTTAGCTTTAGCCAGCACCAACTTCAGATTAGCCTTAACGTCGGTAGCCCTGCCCCCTGGTAAACAGTGTATGATCGCTGGATGATTCGTTTTAAGTCTAATACTGCGGGTAATAGAGTCGCCAATGACTAGAGTTTTCGATTCGTCACAGCTAATGGTGTGAAGCTTCGGCGTCTCAGACCCCGTAACGAGAGGAGTAGAGACCAGAGAAGACTCGGCCTCTGACTCCGACTCGCTGCTTAATGGGGAAAACCGGTTGAAAGTTTCTGTCGGCTGAATGAGCGACACCGGTTGAGCGTTCCTACAACATTTCCTTCCAGAAACCGTGAGAAAGTTGTCCGGCTGCGGGGACTGTGCCAGGGGATTTATACTACTATCTGTACTTACTGGTGGCACAGACGCTGTTTCATCCTTTCCTACACTGAAATTACCCTTGCCTAACGATTGCGTCTGAAGCTGGGCTTGTTACAGCGTCTGCAATTAGAAGGCATCATAAAGCGTCCGGAGTGAAAAAGTTGAGGGAAAAAAAAGATATATATATATAAACGGTAATTAAAAAGTAAAAAACGTAAAGTTGTCAGGTAGCAAAATAGGTTGGCAACAAAACGCACAGCAACTCGAAAACAAGTCTGCAAGTTGTGACCGGAAATGAGGTCATTTGCATATTTAAGACATTGGAGAAACAATGAAAGCCTACTCATCGAATATTCAAATACATGTTGCTTCTCCAGGTTACAAGTAGAGCTATTTCCTATTTTATTTAGCTATTATTTACATACTAAAAGCAGTTGTTTTACCAGTCATCACAAGGCCTTCAAAGTTATTTATATTGTATATGGATGTGGTTTCTGTTCAATGTGGTGAGGTTGTTCACATATCTCACTCCTGCTGAAGGTACCTGACCTCAGAGTACTCTGCATCCTCTCTGCTGGTCTGGGCTCTCTCTCTTCTGGAGGAGGGTCTTTTCTTGGTGGTGAAACTCACAGCTGCATAGTTTACCACGTCACTGTCTTGGTTCTGTGTGAGAGAGGTGGAGCCATAACAAGACATTATACTGGTCACATCTCCTAGATTAACCCTTTTGAGATGGAGAAAAAAGTGATACAACAAAGAGTTTACCAGATTGACTGATGGGGTTGGTGATCTATCAGTTGCATCTTCAAATTAAAAACAAGTAGATAAAAACGTGTTACATATACAAGCTATCTCGCTGAAACCATCAATATGGTTTGGACATCGTAAAAAATTATAGTCAATGAAAAATTCCACAACAGCAAGTATATTACTGTAACTAGTCATATGCAAGACACATGCAAAACAACAGCACGGATATTAGTGTAACTAGTCATATGCTGGAAACATGCAAAACAACAGCACGGATATTACTGTAACAAGTCATATGCTGGAAACATGCAAAACAACAGCAAGGATATTAGTGTAACTACTCATATGCAGGCCTCTCTCATCTTTTTAAGTGGGAGAACTTGCACAATTGGTGGCTGACTAAATACTTTTTTGCCCCACTGTAGGAAGAACCTGTAATGTATGTTTAACAGTTATAAGATTAGTAAATTGACCTAGATGTTACTTACAAGCTTTCCAGATGAAAAGAAAGATGAAGAGTTGGTCCATCTGGCTTGTTCCTTCAAGTGATGATATTGACCTGTGTGAAATGCAGTCTCTCTACAGAAGAGAAAGGGAACTTGTGTTTGCTTTCATTGGTTGATCTCCGGTACCGTCTGATCTGGATGGTCAGATTTGATTGGCTGGCCAGTAGGTCATGAATGCAACAAACACTGTCCATTCAGGTTGTTGTACAGCTCGAACATGTGTTGCACAACTTTATCACATTGCAAGTTTGAAAATGACTATGTTACTTTTTATTTTTGAAACTGAATGTGAAACTGAATGTGAAACTGAATGTGAAACTGAATGTGACTAGTGTGGATTCATCCTTTATTAGACCTCAATACAGCTCATACTGTCTACAATACTATGTACTACAGCCGTCCACCTGATTGCTTGTCCAGTGTTCTATAAGACATAACCACAAGCATCAATGGATCACTTTACTTCATCAGTTGTTCTTGCCGTTGTTGTCCATGGGAATCATACAGTAGTTGTGATCTTGTTGGCCACATTTTATGACCCTGTCATCCTCGAGGGTTTCTATGACCAACACACATCACTTCATAACACAGAGAAACATCTACAAAAAAACATGGTAATAGTCTTATCTCATATACAATTTATTCTCCAAAGTATGGACGCAAAGGAACCTCACCCATCACATGATGTAAATATGATATTTGCTTAGCCAGCAATATCTCATATACATTTTATTCTCCAATGTATGGACAGATAAAAGCCCTCCCATGATATAAATATGAGGAGGCTCTTTCTTCATGTCCCAGATGATGATGATACTTTACATCACACTTAAAACTGTCATGTGTGTTAGGCAAAGTACCTCAGATGTCTTGGTCAAATGACCGAATAGAAAGTTAATCTGAATATATATGCCGATAACAAGCTGCATCATGAAAATAGTGGTCTACTGTTGCTAAAATGGGAAACTTGAAGAGCAAGTATAGAGTACGTGAAACAACTGACTGACACCACTGAGACATCCTGCTGGAAACCACATAGAGAGAGAGAGAGAGAGAGAGACGTTCGGTAAGTCCTGTGCAGAAGCCCAACAGGCCTCACCAAAGTACATCTAGCTACAGCCTCGTGTTTTGTTCATAGCAGACCACAGACTACCTGTAAATAGGTTGCTGTGTATGTGAGTTTGTGTGTGGCATGCAATCAGTAGTCTTAACAAAAAAACAAAAAAACTAACACTACAACAGAATGAGGCCTAACTATGGCCTGCCCTTCTTCTGTGGTATTGGCTATTGTGCAACTTTCACTATGAGTAGTTCTGTTGCAAGAAGCCTAAATCATTTACCATAGCATGATGTGGAACTGCTAGACTTTGACCTACACATTTGTGTTGAGAGACCCTTGAGAGTCTGTTTCACACTAAGGGGTGTGAACAATACAGGGCCCTAAGGGACAATGTAGAGAGAAGTGTGGGTGCAGGTCAGTCTTCCTGTGTTAAATGTCTATAAGAGGTTAGTTTCCATCAGTGGAAAGTTACTGCAACACTTCCACCTTCACCACAAGGCTTCGTAAACAGACCATAATGTCTGAGACAGTTAAGAACATCCGTCTGTACAACGCGTCACATCATCATAGTATGCAGTGGGAAACAGTTGGAAACGCAATCAACTAGTTCACTGTTGCTAAAATGGTCACAACAAATACAACAATAAAATAATAATAATCTGTCACTGTGCCCTTGAGCAAGGCACTTAACCCTAATTGCTCCCGGTATGCTGTACAATGGTGACCCTGGCTGTGAACCCACTCCCTGCGGGTGTCTCAGGGGGAGTTGGGGTTAGCAATAAACAAACAAAAACATTTTCATAACACACTTGTGTACCAAGACAAATATAAGCACCACCCCTAATTATTATTATTATTATAATAACATTTAAAAAATGTTTGTCAGAGAAGCAATGCATTCAATGTTTTCAACATTGAATAACAAACAAGCTATGACCACTGTTTTCATCACATTTGACTGCTTATGCGTTCATAGATAGTTCATGAAGCTAGAACTAGTTAATAAAGAGTTATCTAGTATAAAATTATCATTGTTTCATTCATCCAGTTCTACTGTCTGATCCCAGCATACACCACTGTCTCCATGTGACCTCTCTGTCTTCTAGACATGTTCTTCTTGCTGCTCAGATTCAGAGCAACGTAATGGAGACTGTCTCCATCTTGGTCCTGTGAAGCACAAAATAGCATTGTTGACATTCAATTAGTTAAGTTGGTTAAAGACAAGCTTCACAATAGACTTCAGACAATATAAAAGTATTTCTGCTTACCCCTACATCTGATCTGGTTACTGAAGGACCTCTGGTCTGAGAGACGAGTCCTAAAACGAATGACAAAAAAGATTAGGATACTTCTACTTCTTCCACTACTGAAACAACAACAAATGGTGACATCAACGAATATCAAGGGATAGTAACTTACCTCTGCACTGCACACATGTTGTGTTGTTCATCTTGTACATGATGCAAACCAGGACAATGATCAAGGTGAACGTGACACACAATACTACACCCAGGCAGGACACCAAGAGAAGAGGATCTGCTCTATGGTCTGTTGAAATTCAAACAGTAATAGAAGAAACCAGAATAGCAAGTAGATGTATGTTCTACACAGTAGACTATACAGTAGATATAAAATAAAATAGAAGCTGTATCGCCTACCGTCAATGTCCAACTTGGTCCCGTTCCCAAAGAGTATCTCCCCACATGAGGCCACAGCACAGTAGTAAGTCCCAGCATCAGAGAGGCTGAGGTTCCTCTTTGGGAGGTTGTAGACACAGCCCTGTGGAGGAGACCCAGCCTCAGAGCTCTTCTCACACTGATCACTTCTGTTTCTATGGGTGTAAATTATTCCTGGACGGGATTCTCCTGAGCCATGTCTGAACCAATAGACACTGTGTTCTCCTGCACAGGTCTCAGTGTGAATTGTACAGTTCAGAGTCACAGAGCCTCCTGGCTGGACTGACTCAGACACAGGCTGCTGGAGCACAGACATGCTGTTGGACTCTGAGTCTGAAGAGAGTGAGTAATTAAAGTAAGACTAAGTGGGTGAAAAACATGAAAAGCCATGTATTCATCACTATCATTTGATGAAGCAGCTGTACAAATATACCAACATACAGGGACACACATTTTGAAATTAAAGAAGCAAATGTTTAGTTACCTTTGACAAATAAAACAGTTCCCTCTCCAAATGTTTGCTCATAGATGTCTGTAGTGGAACAAAAGTATGTAGCTGAGTCCCCTGGCTCTGTCTTGGATATGGTCAAGTCACAGCTGTAGTCTCCTCTCCTCACACCCAAACGATTGGTCTCAGTAAAGTCCTTGATAAAGTTGTTGGAATAATAACTCTCTTGGCCAGCATAAAGAGATGATGCGATGTGGAGGGGTTCCTGTCCAAAACTCTGCTTGAACCAAATAAATCTGGTCACCGACTCATCCGGACAATAGCAAGTGAGAGTCACAGTGCCTCCCAGCTCAGTAACCATCACAGGGGTCGGTTGGATTACGTTTGGTTTGGTAAAAGCACAAACTGTCAAAGTAAACAAACAAAATGGATCAAAAACAGAAACATGGATAAACCATTTTTACCCTTTACAGACAGAACATCCACTTCACCTATCATATTCAAACTACATACTGTAAATGTAGGAACTCAATTAAAATGTCTTACTCTTACCCAAGTTGATGTAAAACAAAAATACTTCTCTATTCATCATTGTAACATTAGTCCCTTCTGCACTGTATAGTCTGTGGGTCTGACAGTGGGGCACTTTATATGCACCTAATATAGGACGGCACTTTACATGTACCTTTCATGCAGTAGGAGGGAACACTGAAACGAGAGAGTTTATTGGCCGACTACAATCTTAGAAGTGTGTCCTCTGGCTTACCATAGCTTGAGCTTCCCGGGAATGACATTTAAGACATTATAAAGCAATTCAGAGTTACTGGCTCAAGGCAATCATATATTGGCTCGATTTTAAATCTTTTATTTAACCTTTATTCATCTCTGCAAGTCAGTTAAGAACAAATTATCACGTACAATAACGGTCTACAATACAGCTGTTTATTTTCTGAGAGAAACTACATATATACTGAAAGGATTTCTCTTTTGATGTTTGGACAGGAAACTATATGTATTTAGTGAAATATCTCTAGTGCTGCTAATACTACCAACCCCAACCCAACTCAGGCCAAGGGTTAAAGTGATCCATAATGTACATTTACCCACCATTGTATTAAAGCTGCATTTCTGGCTCTTGGTTTTCATCATAAGCCCACAACATTAAATACTAATATTAGTTGTTAAAAAAAGCTAAGAGAAACTACAGTCCATCATTATTTTAAGACATGAAGGTCAGTCAATAATACGTTTCTTCAAGTGCAGTCGCAAAACTATCAAGCGCTATGATGAAACTGGCTCTCATGAGGACCGCCACAGGAATGTAAGACCCAGAGTTACCTCTGCTGCAGAGGACATGTTCATTAGAGTTACCAGCCTCAGAGAAATTGCAGCCCAAATAAATGCTTCACAGAGTTCAAGTAACAGACACATCTCAACATCAACTGTTCAGAGGAGGCTGTGACAATCAGGCCTTCATGGTCAAATTTCTGCAAAGAAACCATTACTGAAGGACACCAATAAGAAGAAGAGAGACTTGCTTGGGCCAAAAACATGAAAAATTAGACCAGTGGAAATTTGGCCTTTGGTCTGGAGTCCAAGTTGGAGATTTTTGGATCTAACTGCCGTATCTTTGTGAGACGCGGTGTGGGTGAACAGATGATCTCTGCATGTGTATTTCCCACCATAAATCCTGGAGGAGGAGGTGTTATGGTGCTTTGCTGGTCACACTGTCTGTGAATTATTTAGAATTCAATGCACACTTAACCAACATGGCTACCACAACATTCTGCACCAATGCGCTATCCCATCTGGTTTGTGCTTAGAGGGACTATAATTTGTTTTTCAACAGGACAATGACCCAACACAACTCCAGGCTGTGTAAAGGCTATTTTACCAAGAAGGAGAGTGATGGAGTGCTGCATCAGATGACATGGCCTCCACAATCCCCCGACCTCAACCAAATTGAGATGGTTTGGGATGAGTTGGACTGCATAGTGAAGGAAAAGCAGCCAATAAGTGCTCAGCATATGTGGGAAGTTCTTCAAGACTGTTAGAAAATAATTCCAAGTGAAGCTGGTTGAGAGAATGCTAGGAGTGTGCAAAGCTGTCATCAAGGCAAAGGGTGGCTACTCAAATATAGAATATATTTTGTTTTGTTTTACACTTTTTTGGTTACTACAAGATTGCATATGTGTTATTTCATAGTTTTGATGTCTTCACTATTGTTCTACAATGTAGAAAATAGTACAAAAAAATAAAATAAAAACTTGAATGAGTAGGTGGTCTAAAACTTTTGACCGGTATTGTATACAGATGAGACGAGTAATGCTACGGGGCGGTAATCATTTAGTTCAGTTATCTTTGCCTTCTTGGGTACAGGAACAATGGTAGCCATCTTGAAGTATATGGGACAACAGACTGGGATAGGGAGCGATTAAATATGTCCGGAAACATACCAGCCAGCTGGTCTGCACATGCTCTGAAGACGCAGCCAGCAGCCTTGCGAGGGTTAATATGTTTCAATGTTTTACCCACGTCGGCCACTGAGAAGGAGAGGGGGGGGCGCAGTCTTTGTTAGCGAGCCGATGCTGTTTTTGTAGTCCGTGATTTCCTGTAGACCCTGCCACATACGTCTTGTGTCTGAGCCGTTTAATTGCGACTCCACCCTGTACCGGCATTTTGCTTGTTTGATTGCCTTGCAGAGGCAATAACTACACTCTTTATATTCAGCCATATCACCAGACCTCTTTCCATGGTTAAATGCGGAGGATTGCACTTTCAGTTTTTCGCGAATGCCGCCACCCATCCACGGTTTCTGTATTATTATTATTTTTTACCATTATTTAACCAGGAAAATCTCATTGAGACCCAGAGTCTCTTTTTCAAGGGAGACCTGGCCAAGAAGGCAGCAACAATCAATACATTACATAATTATAACATACTACAATACAACAACATGATCCAGCCAAAAAAAACAGAGTCTCCCATCAATATTTTAAATTAATTCAGTGACACTAACATATCTAGATGAAGCATGGATTGTAGACTATTCCATGCGTCTGGTGCACGAGAAGAGAAGGCAGTCTTGCCTAATATTGGGAATGTCCTGGGGACTTTAAGTAGCATCCACCTAGCACACCGGGTATGGTAACTGCTGGTGGTGAAGGAGACCAGACTGCAGAGGTAAATAGGGAGTTTGCCCAAAAGAGTTTGTAGAGGAACACAAACAAATGTATCTTTCTGCGCATATAAAGTGAGGTCCAACCTACCATTTGGTACAATGTGCTATGGTGGGTGGCAATTGTAATAAAGAGCAAGGAAGCATGTTAAACAGAGTCCAGTCTCTGTAAGATAGAAAGGAGGGTGGGGGAGGGACTTGTATGCATCGCAGAAGTTAGAGTAGCAGTGATCCAGTGATTTACCAGCGTGAGTGCTACAGTCAATATGCTGATAGAATTTAAGCACTATTGTTCTCAAATTTGCTTTGTTAGAATCCCCAGCTACAATAAATGCAGCGTCAGAATATATGGTTTCCAGTTTGCATAAAGTCCAGTGAAGTTCTTTGAGGGCAGTCATGGTATCGGCTTGAGGGGGGATATACACGGCTGTAACAATAATGAAAGCAGAATTCCCTTGGGAGATAATACGGTCGGCATTTGATTGTGAGGAATTCTAGGTCAGGTGAACAAAGGGATATGAGTTCCTGTAAGGTGTTACAATTACACAATGAGTCGTTAATCATGAAACATTCACCCCCGCCTTCTTCTTCCCAAGGAGATGTTTATTCCCGTCGGGCGCGATTTACAAAGAATCCAGGTGGCTGGAATCAGTTAAAATGCCCTGGATGGTTCGGAAAAAGGATTCCGCTTTGGGAAAGTCGTTTTTCTGGTCGTAGTGCTGGTAAGTTGGTAAGTTTATCCAATAGTTCTTCCCGGCTGTATGCAATAACACTTAAGATTTTCTGGGCTAACAACGTCAGAAATAGTACATAAAAAGGACTAGAAGCGAGGCAGCCCTCTCTGTCAGTGCCATCTTGTAGAGATCTTCTTTATGGTTCTTAAATGTTTTCAACTCGAGATCCAAATGAGAAATTTACCCTAAATAAATGACCCTAAATAAAAAATAAATAGTGTGTGATTATAGATATATTCTCATAACTCAGGACCGATAGTTTAAGAATGCACAATTATGCACATTTTAAGGTTGGGAAAATGCTTTTGGCTTTGCACATCTAACTGACTGGCTGGTTGACTGGAAATCTGATGAGACATACTGAGAGAGAGAGAGAGAGAGAGAGAGAGAGAGAGAGAGAGAGAGAGAGAGAGAGAGAGAGAGAGAGAGAGAGAGAGAGAGAGAGAGAGAGAGAGAGAGAGAGAGAAATATATAAGGGACATTTCATCCCCCAGTGTTAGTCTATGAGAGACCCAGTGATGTTCACCTCAGCAGGTCTCACTCTACACTGAGCTGCTCCTTCCTGTCACTCACACCACGGGAAGTGATGCGTACACTTACTGGCACCTCCTCTACCTCAGACCCCAATCATATTCTCCTTATAAGGTGCTTCTCGGAATAGGGGGCTGTGACCAGTGCAAAGCCAAGACAGGAAATACTAAGGGGGGAATAACATCATGACAAAGGCAATTTTGGTCCTCTCTAACCACACCCTGAACCACTGAGCTGTGTGGCCTGAGTTGGAGAGGGCTACAGTGGCCCTGAGGTACAACTCACAAACACTGCAGAGATATTTACTGATTTACATTTCAATACATTTTATTTAACTACACATACAATATAGAATGATTTAAACATGTATTCAAAGATATGGACAACCAATTTTCCTCTTCCATCCTCCTCCACTTTGTCATCTTGTAGCAGGATACACTTAATGGGTTCTGACTTCTAAACTTTAAAGATAGTTAATTATCAGGTATCCTATGGAAAGGAGAAGGGCAACAGTCTGGTTGCTACACCAAAAGTTAATGGTCATCTGTAGGGGGAATGTAAATGGTGGAGTCAACTAAGGTTGGATATGAGCCAGGGGTTTGAAATGTTACTGATTAAGGAAAAGGCAATCAGGTGGTTGCGGTCACTGATAAAGGTGGAGAACTGTGGATTAGTGAGGAATGGGGGCCGAGGTCAGGTCAAGTCACATTAAGGGAGAAGGAACAATTTATTACCCACATCACTATAACTTCCTGCCTGACAATAAAGATGTCATGTTTTGAGGGAAGGAGGAGACTTCACCAAAATTGGGGTATGTATACATGTGCTGGTGTGAACATGTCTTTGTCTCTTCAGCTGTCTGACCCATTAGGTGATAAACTTGGTTTGAGCTTTAATAATCGTCCGTGAGTTTTTACTCTGTTAATTTAGAACCTAACACACTATACGGGGGTCCAGCTCCTTCTCTCTTCTCCTCTCCATCTTTCTCTTCTTGGAGGTGAAATTCAGGGAAGCATAATTCAATGCATTGGGATCTTGGTTCTGGTTTGCAAACACCATGACAGACTACATTTTCACAGTTACTGAAATGCTTATATGTCAGTATTTAATGATAAAGTATTTACCTGATCATTTTGTGGTTGTCTTTGAGAATTATGCCCTGAATTTGATGTAAAAAAGACAAGAGAACGGATTAATGGATCATTCCATTCTAGTGAACACACTGACTCTTCGGATCGTCAGTGTACAGTATGTCATGGGCAAAACATCTACATTAAAGGTGTAGTTGACAGGACCAATATTATCATGAAATGTGTTGTGTCTGTTTGCATCTCGTCTGATCTTGAGGACCAGGATGAGGATGACTATCAGTAGAACAGCCAAGGATCACAACCAGGGGAAGAAGGTACACGGTTATATCTTTATGCGCTCCTACTAGACTGATAGTTCCATTACAATGTCCTATTAGATTACATTTTATTAAATCACTTGGTGATCCTTTAATGACAGACCTAAACCTTTTGTCATGTAGATATTTTTTCATCTACATGACTCTCTTTAGATTACTCTGGTGTTTCCTCACCTCCGTTGTGCCCTATAGCATTGCGATTAGTAATAATAGAGAAGTATTTATTTTTCAAAATTATAATGCTAAAAAATATGTCCATCAATGGTCTGCCTTTGTTTCATGATAACTCCTGATTAGGTTGATACACATTTTCAAATGTATCAAAAGCCAGATAAATAGTTGAAAACGTACCTTTAATTTTTAGATATGTTGCGTTGACAAAGAACATGTGGCTCTGTGGATACAATCCACAGAAATACAGACCACAGTCACCTATTTCAACATTTTGAGGAAGTTAGTGGTGTTGTTGCTGAACATTCCAAAATGGCTTCTTTGAAAACCATTGTGGAGATCAGGTGTTGAATTAAAGCCGTACATGGACGAGATACACACAGGCTCTGATCCGTTGACTTGCTTGAACCATGCTGTGTGTCCCGCAGCCATCGTAAGATTGGAGCACTGCAAGGTGATGTTATCCCCAGTACGAACCTCCATAGTTTGAGACTGAGAAACCAAAGCAGAGACCAAATCTGAAACACAGAGAAGGAAGTTAATGACTATAATCGCTGTTATCACATGTACATGTTAGAAATCAGGAAGAAGGGCCTCCCAAGTGGTGCAGTGGTTTAAGGCTTGGCATCGCCGTGCTAGCTGTGCCACTAGAGATTCTGGGTTTGAGTCCAGCATGTCACAGCCGGCCGCGACCGGGAGACCCAAGGGGCGACAAACAATTGGCCCAGCGTCGTCTGGGTTAGGGGAGGGTTTGGCTGGCAGGGATGTCCTTGTCCCATCGCACACTAGCGACTCCTGTGGCAGGCTGGGGGCAGTACACGCTGATATGGTCGCCAAGTGCACAGTGTTTCCTCCGACACATTGGTGCGGCTGGCTTCCGGGTTAAGTGGGCATTGTGTCAAGAAGCAGTGTGGCTTGATTGGGTTGTGTTTTCGGAGGACGCATGGCTCTCGACCTTCGCCTCTCCCGAGTTTGTATGGGAGTTGCAGCAATGAGACAAGACTGTAACTACCAATTGGATACCACGAAAACGGGGTAATAAATTATTTCAAAAAATGAATCAGGAAGAAGTGCTGCACTGAACATTCTGGTTATACATGATGGATGCAGTCAATCTTACTCTCCATGATAGATTCAACAGTAGCTTACTTACTCAATCCATAGAGCAGTAGAGCTGGTAGGAAGGTTCTCGCCATTCTGTGTGGTTGTGAATCAGAGAACACCTCTTTATTCACGTTGAGATCACAGTGAAATCAAAAGGGATTTCATTGGTAGGGGGCGTGGTAGTTAGTATTGGACCACAATGTCTATTTACAGAAAGCAGAATTGACACAGACATTTTATGTGGGGTGTAAAAACAGAAGTGTAGCATATTTGCGTTGAATCAACATGGAGATTGGTGTTAGGGTTCGGTTAGGTTCATATAGGTCAGAGGTTGCGACCCCATGTGGTGTCCCCTGATTCAAAAATGGGGTCATGAGAAAAAAATCTGAAGTAAAACTTACAAAATCACTCTTAGCTGTTAGTTGCAGTTGTAATAAACATAGCGGTTTCTGTTGTCTCTATCTTTTGAACAGTTTAAGTTACAAAATATTATGACCCTATCCCTGAAAGATAACACTCTAAGGAACACGTGTGTGTCTTCTGTTTCCCTCTACAATGACCACAAGCACTCAGGACTCATTAGAACAGAGTGGACAAGACCAGGCACTAAATAAGATTAGGGGGGGCATGATCAATGATGACATTCTTTTCTACACGAAAACTTTATTACCTGGTGATATTCTCTACTTCCCAATACCTTTCTGATGCATTTCAATCACTTCAAACCACACTTCCTTCAAGATTGAAGTTCTGTCAGAAGTACTTCAGACTGACTTGGCCGTTGATTACAGTAAACATTACAAGTAAACATTGGCCATTGATTACATTACACTTTTAATATGGTGGGGTCTTGAAAAATGTTGGTATTCAAAATTGGGTCACAGGGCCCAAAAAGTATGGGAGCAACAGATTTAGGTGTTTGGGTTTGGTGGGGCTCATAGAGGACCACAAGGCTACACACAACAGATGGATTATACAGTACCAGTCAAAGGTTTAGACACACCTACTCATTCAATGTTTTTCTTTATTTTTGTACTATTTTCTACATTGTAGAATAGTAGAGAAGACATCAAAACTATGAAGCAAAACTTATGGAATAATGTAGTAACTGAAAAAGTGTTCAACAAATCAAAATGTATTTTATATTTTATATTCTTCAAAGTAGCCAACATTTGCCTTGATGACAGCTTTGCACACTCTTGGCATTCTCTCAACCAACTTGACCTGGAATGCTTTTCCAGCAGTCTTGAAGGAGTTCCCACATATGCTGAGTACTTGTTGGCTGCTTTTCCTTCACTCAGCGGTCCAACTCATCCCAAACCATCTGAATTGGGTTGAGGTTGGGTGATTGTGGAGGCCAGGTAATCTGATGCAGCACTCCATCACTCTAGTTCTTGGTCAAATAGTCCTTACACAGCCTGGAGGTGTGTTGGGTCATTGTCCTGTTGAAAAACAAATGTTAGTCCTGCTTAGCGCAAACCAGATGGGATGGCGTATCGCTACAGAATGCTGTGGTGCCATGCTGATTAAGTGTGCCTTGAATTCTAACTAAATCACAGACAGTGTCACCAGCAAAGCACCCCCACACATCACACTTCCTCTTCCATGCTTCACGGTGGGAGATCTTCACGGTGTGGAGATCATCCGTTCAGCTACTCTGCGTCTCACAAAGACACGGTGGTTGGAACCAAAAATCTCAAATTTGGACTCATCAGACCAGGACTCATCAGACAGATTTCCACCGGTGTAATATCCAGCGCTCGTATTTCTTGGCCCAAGCTAGACTCTTCTTCTTATTGGTGTTGTAAGAATATTTTGAAGATAAATACACAACGCAGAGGATGAGAGATCAATAGAGTGCTAACGATCAATGGAAATAGTATTTTTTTTAAAATATCAATGGGTCAGAGACATGGGAGGAATTTCAGTCCGGGACTCATTGGTCCAAATTATTCTCATTGGTCCAAATTGTTTATGCGTTGAACCTGAAATAGGATACTTGGCCATTGGCCCAGTTTTATTGCAAAGGAATTCTAATTGGTCGACAACAGTCTTGGGCTGGGTTAAAAAACTACATTCTGTCCCTTTGTTCTGTGGAGAGAATCACAGTGTAACGGTTGTCGTATGAAGGGGAAGAGGAGGACCAAGGTGCAGCGTGATATGTGTCCATATTTATTACGGAACACGGAAATAACAAAACTAACAAAGAGAACGACCGAAAACAGTTCTGGCTGGTGCAGACTCACAACAGAAAACAGAAAATAATCACCCACGAAACACAATAGAAAACAGGCTACCTGAATATGGTTCTCAATCAGGGACAACGATTGACAGCTGCCTCTGATTGAGAACCATACCAGGCCAAACACAGAAATAGCAAATCATAGAAAAACTAACATAGACAACCCACCCAACGCACACCCTGACCATACTAAAACAAAGACATAACAAAAGAACTAAGGTCAGAATGTGACACTCATTCACCGAAGATAATCACTGAGGACAGGGGAGAATGAACATCTTCCTCCTCACATTGATTTGTTCTCTTTTGAATAAACCTATTTTCCTCCCCCTGATTTGCTTTGGGGTCTGTGTTATTGAAGAGTAACATCAACTGCTAACAGTGTCCTTTAGAAGTGGTTTCTTTGCAGAAATTCGAACATGAAGGCCTGATACACGCAGTCTCCGCTGAACAGTTGATGTTAAGATGTGTCTGTTACTTGAACTCCATGAAGCATTTATTTGGGCTGCAATCTGAGGTGCAGTTAACTCTAATGAACTTATCCTCTGCAGCAGAGGTAACTCTGGGTCTTCCTTTCCTGTGGCTGTCATCTTGAAAGCCAGTTTCATCATAGTGATTGATGGTTTTTGCGACAGCGCTTGAAGAAATGTTTGAAGTTCTGGATTGATGAAATGTTTGAATGTTCCGTATTGACTGACCTTCATGTCTTAAAGTAATGAAGGACTGTCATTTCACTTTGCTTATTTGAGCTGTTCTTGCCGTAATATGGACTTGGTCTTTTACAAAATAAGGCTATCTTCTGTATACCACCCATACCTTGTCACAACACAACTTATTGGCTCAAACGCATTAAGAAGGAAAGAAATTCCACAAATTAACTTTTAACATGGAACACCTCTTAATTGAAATGCATTCCAGGTGACAATCTCATGAAGCTGGTTGAGAGAATGCCAAGAGTGTGCAAAGCTGTCATCAAGGCGAAGGGTGGCTACTTTTAGGAATCTCAAATATTAAATACATTTTTTATCACGTTTCAGGAGAAGACCCAGATGCAGACAGTGTAGTCATGACTTTAGCCTGGGGGTAGGTTTATGACAGACATAAATACCTCTTCCCCCTTTTTTCCTCTCTCTACCCTACTGATGTGACATTTGAAAACACCTTGGTTAACATAGAGATTCTGAGAACTTCAGAAGGTGGGGGGAAATGAACTATATTCTGGTAATCTGACCAATTGAACATATGTCTGAGACATTCTCATCAATGACATTATGACATAAACTCTACAGTGGAAAGTCTGCACATTGTAGTTATCGGAGTAACATGGAATTGTTGTTCAATTTAAATGTTTGAATATAAAATTATTGGTGAAGAGATTAAATGTAATTTTAGCTTCCAAATGAGAGATTTGGGTTTTATAAGGTTAGGGCTCTGCTCAATCAGTGGCCTGCCCCTGTGAAGAGACATGGGTTATAAAACTTTTCAGGCACACCCTTCTCGCTCCACTATATATAGCCTTGTCGAAAATGTAACCTCCTGTTCCAAGTACGTGAGGTCTGCAGCCTCTGCGTTAAAAAGACTAACATGTCAACTACAGAACTAAGCCAACCTCAGCGTGAGCTTTGGTTGCGAAATGGTATGAACTTTGAACTCTTATTCACTACAGAAGTGATACCTCCTAGCCATTGAGTTAGCAACAGCAGCTGCAAACGTGGTCCAGGAAAGAACAGACAGTATCCCGTCTACCACACAATGACGTTACTACAACGTATTCAATTGACCAACAGAGACATTCTTCAAAGGACAAAGGACTCGGTTTGGCAACACGACCTTCCATCCACCACCAACGTACCGAAGCGCAGCTCAGAGTAAATATTTATAGCATTTTCCTTTTCCAAATGGGTGGTAATTTAGAATGCATAAGATACTGTATTTACGACAGCACAGCTGCTAATTAATTTCAGAAAAATCATACAATGTGATTTTCTGGATTTTTGTTTTAGATTCCGTCTCTCACAGTTGAAGTGTACCTATGATAAAAAATTACAGACCTCTACATGCTTTGTAAGTCGGAAAACCTGCAAAATCGTCAGTGTATCAAATACTTGTTCTCCCCACTGTACATGGCCTTATTTCTATTACAGGATATTGGATGACTGTCATTCATATTCCATTCACCCAACTCAATGTAACATTGATAGGTTTAGGCTTAATACATATTACTCAAATTTTCCCTGTACCCATCATGAGGTTGCTACAACCTAGCCTATGAATTAAAGTTTACAACGTAGGTGCACAGGTGGAGAGAATTTTGAGTAATCAAGGTGACAGTCAGTGACACATTCAATACCGACTTGCACACTCTTGCCTGCATCTAGCTGATCTAGGGTGTAATAATTAGTCCAACAGTTGCAAACGAGAGTTTCTATTGGACAAATGCAGGTATGTTTATCCCTGTTTAGTTAGTTTTTCAACAGAATAAGCGTAATCAATACACCCCTGATCACACGCAAACACAGTTAGCTTTCATAGCAGCCACATACAAAGAGCTTGTTGTATTTATAATTCCTTCTCCTATCTACACACTCTCCTCCTCTTGTCTTTCCCTTCTTTTGTGCACAACACATCAGCTGTCTGTGACCAGGAGAAAAAAGCTTTTTGATAAGCGGCATATGGTCCCCAGTTATTGGCCACCTTACTTTTTAGAACAATTACATTTAATTTAGTTAAAAAAGAGACACCAACCTCGTGTCCAACTTACATAAATTGCAATGAAAATCAGTGGTCAGTTAGCTAGAAGGGTGTGTTTAGTTGCAAAACTTATCGTTATTGTCCAGGCCATTTAAATGTTGAACTCGAGGTGATTTAATCCTCAAACCGCTAGAGAGTGTCCGAAGTTAGGGGATGTCCAATGTTAGGGGAAAATTAGCTACAATAATGTAGCACAGTGTGTACAATCAACAGCAAGTACTTCAGCTGTTACATTGGTAAAACATGTAATGACTTGAAGAGTTCCAGGGTTGCATAAGAAATAAGAAAATAAATGAATTTATTTATTTAATTTCAACACTTTTCAACTATTGTCATTCTCTATCTTTGAGTCAACTACTGACCACATTGCAGCGCTAGCTAGCTGTAGCTTATGCTTTCAGTACTAGATTAATTCTCTGATCCTTTCATTGGTTGGACAACATGTCATTTCATGATGCAAGAGCTCTGATAGGTTGGTGGTTGTCCTCCGGATGTTGTCGTAATTACTGTGTAAGTCTATGGAAGTGGGTGAGAACCACGAGCCTCCAATGTACCCAGAAGAGGAGAGAAGATAGGTGTCCTCCGGCTACACCATAGTGCTGCCCTACAGAGTGCTGCTGAGAATACTGTAGAACTTCATTGCAAAACAGTGCATTTTAATCAATTATTTGGTGACATGAGAATATAATATAATATAATTGTATCTAAAAAGGCTAACTTTTTTAATATTTCACAATTATTATTATTTGTTATTCACTGAGTAGGATGGTCCTCCCCTTCCTCCTCCAAAGAGCCTCAACTGGTATACACATGATGGGGATCTATCTACATAGGACAACGACAAAACTCTGTCTGGCCATCTCTCAGTTATTTGCAGAAGGTAGAGTCAGCTGTAATAGTGCAAACGTACTATTGAAACGTAGGATCATGCCTATGTATTTAAGATGGAAATATATGTTTTTCGACACTTTACTTTGCAACTATTTTCAGTATAGTACCTGAACAGGCATGAACTAGATTGAGATTGAAGGTCTTCGATTAATCAAAACATTTATCTTTTTCAACTTTGTCTCTTGCTTTTGCTCAGTCTGATGTTTGAAGACCTTTATCCATAGAGACACAGTTCATTTGGAATCCTTCATCACTGGGGACCTTGGCAGCTTCTACAACTGGTTCAATGTGAAAATGGGACAGTCTGAGTCAGTCCAGCCAGGAGACTATGTGACTCTGAATTGGACAATACACACTGAGACCTGTGCAGGAGAACACAGTGTCTATTGGTTCAGACATGGCTCAGGAGAATCCCGTCCAGGACAGCCAATACTATATTATATACAATGATACCAAAAATTGGAAATATGAAAGATTTTCTTCTTTCAGGTGGGGACATTCAAGCGGCGACTGAAGCAGATATGAGGATCCTTGTCCTCCTCTCCATCATAAGAACTGAAATTGTCCTCTGCTGTCTGACCATCATATTCATCATCTACACCACCAGGAAATAGATTAATTCAATGATTAATGTTCACAATCCTTCAGCTGTTACAAACACAAATGTGGTTTATTGTCTGTTCAAATGTTTCAATGCTCGTCAGCTTAGTTGACAATATCAAGGTAAAATGCCCACATGTTGATGATGCAGATTCTTTTGTAATACTTTTAGGATATTTCTGTTTAGACTTTCAATAAATAAATGAATCTTTAATGAAAATGCCTTTTTTTATTCAATACTGATTGATACAGTATGATATATTAACATATTGAAACAAGACTGATGGGAAGTATTTCACGGTTGTTGCTTTCTGGGAGCATACACAACTTCTCCACCCTGCACTCTCCCTCTTCCACACTCTGATTTGTTTATTGAGAAGCTCAGTGCAGCATAATTGTCTGTGTCCATGGTCAGAGTATAAAATATAGAAAGAGAGATACGTACTTCATCCACAATTACTAAATAACCCCAGCGACCTATATGAAGCATGAGATTTTATTGAGAACGTGAAGTTGCATAGCAGCAAGAAAAACAAATTAGGCCAAATTACTCACTTGGACTGTGGGTGAAATGTCCATTGTACCCCTAATTTAAAAAACAAAACATATATTTTTTTGTGTATTATTATTTTGCATTCAAACATGATATTATATACATTGATTACATTAATACATGGCATTCATATCTTGTATAAAGTCAAACTTAATCACACAATTTACTTTTTTGCTGAGTTCTCCTCCACATGAGAATGTGTGTTGCTGTCAAGATAATAACGATAACAACCAAAACAAATGTTATGTAGTTTAACAATCCGGCTTGATTCTCTTGACGAGAAAAATACATTTAAATGGAGAGAATTGTTCAGGTTGCTGACCAGAAACCAGAAAAATGTATAATAACTGTACCTACATTTGGTGCCCTGTGTGAGGAGGACATATTTTTCATCATTTGTAAAAAATAAAACAATTGTAATCAGCTCTTACAAGGTCTAACCATCAATGTCCAGCCTGGTCTATTTACTTGAGTTTATTTACTGGCTAAAAAGAACCACACAACATTTTGACATTCAGAAATTAAAACTGGAAACATAGTTCGCTACAAAACTTTCTGTTTCTTTACTTACCATGAATAATGAGATATTCACCATCTCCAAAATATGATTCATTACACCAGAATATTCCACAACGATATGATTCAACATCAGTATGGGCAACATTCCAAAGGGTCAAATTAAAACTCAAATCATCCATTGCAGCTCAAAACGAATCATCTTTGCAAAATCTCCCTGGAATTGCACTTTTCATAGTAGGCTGTGACATGGGTGCAAGTCCTTGTCCCGGTGTGTTTCAGAGATATCCAGGATAACACTGAGTCTACAGTGGAGAAGCACTCCAGAGTCACAGGTCCCCCT
Source organism: Oncorhynchus kisutch (assembly GCF_002021735.2). Lineage (NCBI taxonomy): Eukaryota > Metazoa > Chordata > Actinopteri > Salmoniformes > Salmonidae > Oncorhynchus > Oncorhynchus kisutch. The sequence continues at coordinate 27,210,703 of NC_034182.2, forward strand.
AGGGGCACCGATTCGGTCAGCACAGTCTGATACAATGAGATGCATGGTACCATCTAGAACACACAGGACAGAGGACATACTTGGAGATTGAAATATTTGCCCGTGGGGTAAATCATTCAGAGGTAAAGGGCTCATGTTTGATGTAAATGTATCAACTCATGTCCCAATTTGCATGACAGTTACAGTAAAGCCAAGTCAATAAGTTGAGTCAAGGTAGAGGACAACGTCAGTTATCTTACAGTAAATAGCTACTGAAACAGAGGAGAAAAGGACTAGGAAGTCTAGATATTCACATACAGTACTCAGTGAGATGCAGAATCACCATACAGATGAATAGTGGGATCATCTTGCAGTCCATCCTGAGTGGTTACTCTCGCCTGCCCTGAACCAAATGGACTGGTGCAGTACTGTGATCAGTAGGCTTCTTGCCTTACAGTTACAGAGAAAGGAACCTTTTTTCTCTGATTGGTGGGAGATACATTAAATCACACCCTTCCTGGTAGCAGTGGTGTTTATTCATGGATGCCAAGGAAGGCCGTACAGACACAGAGGGGCACTGTTTCGTTTGCTTGGATGCTTTGTCCTGTGAGGTACATTCAGCCTCTTGCGAATTGAAGGAAAATGATGCAACACAAAGAGACAAAAGATACATTTTAATAGTCAATTTTTTGGGGAAGCCTGGCTGACGCCAGCTTGGATTTGTCGTCACTTTTATCAAATCCCATTGAGAGTATATGTCATTGATTGTTGTGTCTTGATGTGTTGTTGTCCTCCGGTTGCTAGCTAGCCAGCTACCTAAAATTGTCCCTTTCTGAAATTAGCCATGGATGGGGATAGGGATTTGGACTTGTGGTTTTACTTAATTCTCCATACTAGCCAATAATTATAACGGTGATTCTAATCCTACCATTAATTCATACATTGTTATGACCCTTGCTTGAGAGGATGGAAGTTCAATATGTAGGTAGATGTAGAAGGCTAATGTAGAAGGCTAACTTTGCCCATGAATGGAAGTTTGGCTAACGAGCAAGCATTTAGCCAGGTAACATTCAGTAGGACAACAAAAGATTACAGTGTGTACTGTATGACAGAGTGATAGACTGTTTCATCAACATGAAAGAGAGGAGGATGGCATAGGCGTTTCTTTACAAGGTTAGTAAACTTGTTTTTGTACTTGCACGAATGCGCACACACACACACACAAATCAGAACCACGGACAGCCACATCATATTTAATGTAGCTTACGTTGATTGGACACAACAGTTTTTGGTATCTTTTAGTTCCAACTGTATTAGACTAAGCAGAGGTGGTTTGATCATGTTGAAATGTTGAGGTTGAAATGGTACTGGAATAGTGAAGGCAGCTCCTGTTTTCTGTGCGACTTGCGGTAACTCTCCGTGGATCTAAATCAATAGCTGTTTAGTGGTCATTAAGTGTCAGAAACATTCACTTGCTTGAGCGTACTGTAGGTCATGTAACTGTCTGTTACTGAACATTCAATATTCTTTGTGGACTTCACTGGACAGAGGCTGCTATGCGTTTTTGTGATTAAACAAAGGTGAGGTTGACTTTACACTGCCACTGTGTCTTCTTATTATCTCGGCCTTTAGGCCTATATATCACAGTTGCAAAGCATATGAATTAACAGGCTATAGAGAAAACAACGCAATTATCACAACACGTAGGTTGTAATATGGCTTCCAAAGTGTTTTTACCCACGCACCACTACTGCCTGGTAGGTGTGTAAACCCACACTGCACTTCTTACAAAGAGAGCATTTATTGTAAATCATAAACATGTTTATCTGTGAGGTATGTGGAGTCAGAGTGATTCTCATGGTCTCTCCTGAAAAATGTATTTGTATCTCAGCAACTCTAAACTTGGTTAAATAACAGTTAAATAAAAAAGCTCTTCTGTGATAAGAAATAGATGTGTGTTGGTGTTCCTCCATTTCTAATGTTGTGATGGAGCCTGACACATATTCAGCTAAACTGCTATTCCTTTTAATCATTTTGTATATTTGTATATGTGGTGGCAGAGATGTTCAGTAGACAGAGAATAGAGATGAACGGAGTGTATAAATTAATGGTTTATTATGTTAAAAACACACAGTCATACAGCAAAAATGGGATTCTCTATCAGATTATTTCTTACAAACTGTCAAAAGTTATGGCTATTTAAGGCATTACAGGATTACATAAATCTAGACAATGTTAAAATTACATTGTCTTTGTTACATTGTAACTAATTTCAGTTACTAAAAGCAGTTCAATTATGCTACAAATAGTAAAATGGTTCTTCTTGGAGTTTTTGTGACAGTGGTGATATTTCACTGCTGCTGAAGGTATCTGACATCAGAGTACACTGCATCCTCTCTGCTGGTCTTCTTTCTCGCTGTTCTAGAGGAGGACTTCTTCTTGGGGGTGAAACTGACAGCTGCGTAGTTCAACACGTCACTGTCTTGATTCTGAGGGGGGTGGAGCCGTAAGAAAATACATTATGATGACAGCATGATCTACTATATAATGTTTCTATTCTCCTGTGGAAGAAAACACTCTACAAAAGACATGACTGTTCAGACTGTACACCCACTACAATGACCTGACAGTCAGTGGAACAGAGACAGAAGTTCCATGGAAAAATGAACAAAAATAAGTAGGCTACATCAAGTACAATGACCTATTACTTCCAAGAAAACGTAACATAAAAAGTACAAATAAGCTGACTTCTAGCTGTAAGGAAAGTTAAATGGCAGTTTCTTGTAAAAAACTGAAAGCATACTATATTTATAAATGTTGACAAATGTACCTGATTTCCCTGAGACGTTGGGACATCAGTCCTCCCTTCATAGAGATTGAAATAGAGGAAGGCCAGCTATTATTTTTTATGATTTAACCTCATGTAGTTCATTAACAATGCTGATATGATGGACATTGAATTGATCTTTACAGAATGTACATTGCATAGAGATGCATGAAACATTAGATACATCAGCTATATCATTAGATACATTGTATACATTAGATATAAAGTAATACCTCTACTATCTCTGCACAGCGCCCAGACAAGTAGAAGGGTCACTATCCCCAGAACGATGTTGGAGACGACCAAGGCCAGAACAGTAGGACTCATATCAAATGGAGAATCATGTTCTGGAACTGTGGAAAGGGTATCAGAGAATTCATATTGTATTCATGAGCGCTTAGGAAGATCATCAAACAGTAAAGTATGGCATCAAAAGCTGATGGTGATATTGTATAGCTTGTTGAGACAAATGTATGGAGTCATTTGTAGGTAGGCTGTTTGCATGAATATACAGTGTTGTTGGGGTTATTTACAGATTAAATGGGATTTACCTTGAATGTCCAGTTTGGTCCCATTCCCAAACAGTATCTCCCCACATGAGGCCACAGCACAGTAGTAAGTCCCAGCATCAGAGAGGCTGAGGTTCCTCTTAGGGAGGTTGAAGACACAGCTCTGTGTAGGAGACCCAGCCTCAGATATCTTCTCACACTGATCACTCCTGTCTCCATGGGTGTAAATGATTCCTGGATGGGATTCTCCTGAGCCATGTCTGAACCAATAGACACTATGTTCTCCTGCACAGGTCTCAGTGTGTATTGTACAGTTCAGAGCCACAGAGTCTCCTGGCTGGACTGACTCAGACACAGGCTGCTGGAGCACAGTCATGTTTCTGGACCCTGAACCTGACAAGAAGTTCAATAAACCCATTGAATCTCTGGAGTATTACTGTAGAAAGTGTTCAAACTCAACATCTCATCTGAATAAGATAATACCTCATATTTACACTGCATATATGTACATTTAGGTTTACAAAAACGTACCTTTTACTAAGAGAATGGCTCCTTCTCCAAACTCCACCTTGTTGCCATAAGAGCTTCCACAGTAGTATGTGCCTGAATCAGAGAGCTGCATGTCTGAGATCCTTAGATGATTTCTTTCTTGGCCATTTTCCACTGAGAATCGAGGGTTATCCTTAAACTCATGGTAAAAGGTTGCGTTCCTGTCAAACTTAAAGACAGTTGAGCAGAGTTGAAGCTTATCTCCAAAGGGTTGCTTGTACCAGGAGAAATGCATGTCCATGTGGCCTTTATAGAAGCAGTGCACAATCACTGCGTCTCCAACTTTGGCTGATATGAGACCACCATCCTGAAGTATGGATGAGGATTCAGTACCAGCTACCACATCTAATAAAGAAAATGAACAATACAGTATATTTGCTGTTTCTCCCCCCAAATACAACTTAGAATATACAAAGTGTCTGTAAAGTATTACATGTGATATCTCATGCATCCAAATCAAGGGAGAACATCTCAAAAGCAGAGATATATAAAAGTTGGACTTACCCATCTCTACAAGAAGTGGAAATATCAGACACAGTGTGATCCTCTTTGAAGTTGTCATCCTCTTCACAACTTGTCTTGAGTGGAAAAAGTCCACCAATGTAGACAACACTTCAACAATGGAGTTGCAGGTGATTGGTCGAACTGGACCCATCATTTTTGTTAACGCCTTATTCCGTTGCGTAAATCTTCTTCACATTGTACAGAGTCATAGAGTATCCAGGCTGGACTGAATCAGACACACACATATTTTATTATAGGTATATTCTTATCCTTAAATATTTAGTACAAATGTAGTTATAATCATTCAAGTTTATCATTCCTTATTCTTTACCACTACATCTCCTGTTGTCTACGTCAAGAGACTGTTGGTTGTGAACTTTTTGGGAACATGCATACAATGACATTGTCATCCACTAGGGCTTCTGCCACCACACAGTCACTTCACCTCACAAAAAAAAAACATCTATTGAAAAAAAAAATCTACATTTCAGAACTCAATTGTATTGGATGGATAGAATCCCTTCCCATGATGTTGTTATTGAGGAGGCCGATACCTCTAGGCCTATAGGTGATGATAATACTTCACAGTTAAAACTGTGTTGTGATTGACTAAGAACTACAGATCTAGGTGAAATGACCTAATAAATAGCTCATTGTGTTTTTTTCACAGATTTTAGTCAACTATGTTTAGGTTTGCTGCCTCATCAAAAGAGTTGGTTTAATGTTGTTACAATGGTCAACTTGAAGAGAAAGTAGTATAGCCTATGGTATGAGATAGCTAAGAGTTCTGAGACATCCGGCTGAAAACCACAGAGAGAGCGAGAGAGAGCGAGAGAGAGAGCGAGAGAGAGAGAGAGAGAGCAGAGGGTCCTGTGTACAAAGCCAGCAGGCTCTAACAAAGTGTAGATACATCCTCATCTTGTGTTCATTCAAGACCGCAGAGTAACTGTAAATATGTTGCTGTTTGTTTGAGGGCATGTTAGTGGCATGAGAACGGTTTAACACTTCAAATTAAAGCTGTAATACATCACTAATAAAGTGGGAGTTGATAAAAAGAGAATTCATTGGACTGTTTCATTCATCCAGTTCTACTGTCTGATCCCAGCATACACCACTGTCTCCATGTGACCTCTGTCTTCTAGACCTGTTCTTCTTGTTGCTCAGATTCAGAGCTACGTAATGGAGACTGTATCCATCTTGGTTCTGTGAGAAACAATTATAAAGGTGGGAGGGGGAAATAATACCATATGTTATTATTTAACATAAACATTTCCAAACATATTTTTATGGTCATACAAAATGTAAGGAATTCTACTTACCTCTGCATCTGTAGAAGAGACTGCTGGACATGGTGTCAGAGAGACGGATCCTGAAAAGAAACACCTCAAAGATAAAGATGCAACTCCTTCTTCCCATGCAGATACATCTGTAGACGGTAATGTTAAAGAAGAGCAACTTCTAAAAGGTTGTCACTTACCTCTGCACTGCAGACACTTTCTCTGGTACATCCTGTACATGATGCAAGCAAGGACAATGATCAGGATTAACTTCTTTGGGACTGGGGGGCAGTATTGAGTAGCTTGGATGAATAAGGTGCCCACAGTAAACTGCCTGCTACTCAGGCCCAGAAGCTAGAATATGCATATAATTAGTTAGATTAGATTTGGATTGAAAACACTCTGACGTTTCTAAAACTGTTTGAATTAAGTCTGTGAGTAACACAGAACTCATATGGCAGGCAAAAACATGAGAAAATATCCAACCAGGAAGTAGGAAATCTGAGGTTTGTAGTTTTTTTTAAAGTGATTGCCTATCCAATATACAGTGTCTATGGGGTCATATTGCACTTTCTAAGGCTTCCACTAGATGTCAACAGTATTTCAAACTTTGTTTCAGGCTTCTTCTATGAAGGGGGAGCGAATAATAGCTGTTTGACTAAGGGGTCTGTCACGCCCTGGTCAAAGTATTTTGTGTTTATCTTTATGTATTTGGTCAGGCCAGGGTGTGGCATGGGGTTTTTGTATTGGGGTGTGTTTTGTCTTGGGGTTTTGGTGTTAGTATTGGGATTGTAGCGTAGTGGGTTATCTAGCAAAGTCTATGGCTGTCTGGAGTGGTTCTCAATTAGAGGCAGGTGTTTATCATTGTCTCTGATTGGGAACCATATTTAGGCAGCCATATTCTTTGAGTTTGTCGTGGGTGATTGTCCTATCTGTCCTTAGTGTCTTTGTTCCTGTCGCTGTGTTAGTTGACAAGTATAGGCTGTTTCGGTTTTCACATTACGTTTATTGTTTTGTAGTGTTTGTGTTATTTCGTGTTTACTTTTGTTTGATAAAAAATGGATCGCAATCTACACGCTGCGTTTTGGTCCGACTCTCCTTCACCACACCTAGAAAACCGTAACAGGGTCTGGCAGAATGCTATGAGCTAAGTCATGCGCTCGGCCGTGATAGCGAGGTCCGTTCTTTTAAAGACAAAGGAATTGTCCGGTTGAAACATTATTGAAGATTTATGTTAAAAATATCCTAAAGATTGATTCTATACATCGTTTGACATGTTTCTAAGAACTGTAATAGAACTTTTTGGACTTTTTGTCTGAACTAAGTGCTCGCGCATTGTGAATTTGGATTACTGGGCTAAATGCGCGAACAAAAAGGAGGTATTTGGACATAAATTATGGACTTTATCGAACAAAACAAACATTTATTGTGGAACTGGGATTCCTGGGAGTGCATTCTGATGAAGATCATCAAAGGTAAGTGAATATTTATAACACTATTTCTGAGTTTTGTGACACCTCTCCTTCTTTGGAAAATGGCTGTATGTTTTTCTGTGGCTAGGTGCGGACCTAACATAATCACAAGGTGTGCTTTCGCCGTAAAGCCTTTTTGCAATCTGACACAGTGGTTGCATTAAGGAGAAGTGTATCTTTAATAGTGTGTTTAACACTTGTATCTTTTAACAAAGTTTATGATGAGTATTCCTGTAATTTGATGTGGCTCTCTGCACTTTTACCAGATGTTTGTTTGATTTCTGAATATAACACACCAATTTCAAATGATTTTTTTGGACATAAAGATGAACTTTATCGAACAAAACACACATTTATTGTCTAACATGGAGTCCTGGGAGTGCCATCCGGTGAAGATCATCAATGGTTAGTGATTAATTTTAACGCTATTTCTGTCTTTTGTGACACCTCTCCTTCTTTGGAAAATGGCTGTACGTATGTTTTTCTATCGCTAGGTTCTGACCTAACATAATCGCAAACCCTTTTTGAAATCAGACACTGTGGCTGGATTAACAAGAAGTTTAGCTTTAAAATGGTGTATAATACTTGTATGTTTGAGGAATTGTAATTATGAGATTTCTGTTTTGAATTTGGCTCCCTGACGCTAGCGTCCCACATATCCCAGAGAAGTTAACAAGAAAGCCAATCTTACATCCAGGCAGTACACCAAGAGAAGAGGGTCTGCCCTATGGCCTGTGGACATTCAAACATTGATAGAGGACGCTCAGAATAGCAAGTAAATGTATATTCTACACAGTAGATTTGTAAAATATATACAAAGAAGCAAGCCATATCACCACATTTTTTTTTTTTTTTATATTTTTTTTTTCACCTTTATTTAACCAGGTAGGCTAGTTGAGAACAAGTTCTCATTTGCAACTGCGACCTGGCCAAGATAAAGCATAGCAGTGTGAGCATACAACAAAGAGTTACACATGGAGTAAACAATTAACAAGTCAATAACACAGTAGAAAACAAAGGGGGGGTCTATATACAATGTGTGCAAAAGGCATGAGGAGGTAGGCAAATAATTACAATTTTGCAGATTAACACTGGAGTGATAAAAGATCAGATGGTCATGTACAGGTAGAGATATTGGTGTGCAGAAGAGCAGAAAAGTAAATAAATAAAAACAGTATGGGGATGAGGTAGGTGAAAAGGGTGGGCTATTTACCAATAGACTATGTACAGCTGCAGCGATCGGTTAGCTGCTCAGATAGCTGATGTTTGAAGTTGGTGAGGGAGATAAAAGTCTCCAACTTCAGCGATTTTTGCAATTCGTTCCAGTCACAGGCAGCAGAGTACTGGAACGAAAGGCGGCCAAATGAGGTGTTGGCTTTAGGGATGATCAGTGAGATACACCTGCTGGAGCGCGTGCTACGGATGGGTGTTGCCATCGTGACCAGTGAGCTGAGATAAGGCGGAGCTTTACCTAGCATAGACTTGTAGATGACCTGGAGCCAGTGGGTCTGGCGACGAATATGTAGCGAGGGCCAGCCGACTAGAGCATACAAGTCGCAGTGGTGGGTGGTATAAGGTGCTTTAGTGACAAAACGGATGGCACTGTGATAGACTGCATCCAGTTTGCTGAGTAGAGTGTTGGAAGCCATTTTGTAGATGACATCGCCGAAGTCGAGGATCGGTAGGATAGTCAGTTTTACTAGGGTAAGCTTGGCGGCTTGAGTGAAGGAGGCTTTGTTGCGGAATAGAAAGCCGACTCTTGATTTGATTTTCGATTGGAGATGTTTGATATGAGTCTGGAAGGAGAGTTTGCAGTCTAGCCAGACACCTAGGTACTTATAGACGTCCACATATTCTAGGTCGGAACCATCCAGGGTGGTGATGCTAGTCGGGCATGCAGGTGCAGGCAGCGACCGGTTGAAAAGCATGCATTTGGTTTTACTAGCGTTTAAGAGCAGTTGGAGGCCACGGAAGGAGTGTTGTATGGCATTGAAGCTTGTTTGGAGGTTAGATAGCACAGTGTCCAAAGACGGGCCGAAAGTATATAGAATGGTGTCGTCTGCGTAGAGGTGGATCAGGGAATCGCCCGCAGCAAGAGCAACATCATTGATATACACAGAGAAAAGAGTCGGCCCGAGAATTGAACCCTGTGGCACCCCCATAGAGACTGCCAGAGGACCGGACAGCATGCCCTCCGATTTGACACACTGAACTCTGTCTGCAAAGTAATTGGTGAACCAGGCAAGGCAGTCATCCGAAAAACCGAGGCTACTGAGTCTGCCGATAAGAATATGGTGATTGACAGAGTCGAAAGCCTTGGCAAGGTCGATGAAGACGTCTGCACAGTACTGTCTTTTATCGATGGCGGTTATGATGTCATTTAGTACCTTGAGTGTGGCTGAGGTGCACCCATGACCGGCTCGGAAACCAGATTGCACAGCGGAGAAGGTACGGTGGGATTCGAGATGGTCAGTGACCTGTTTGTTGACTTGGCTTTCGAAGACCTTAGATAGGCAGGGCAGGATGGATATAGGTCTGTAACAGTTTGGGTCCAGGGTGTCTCCCCCTTTGAAGAGGGGGATGACTGCGGCAGCTTTCCAATCCTTGGGGATCTCAGACGAGATGAAAGAGAGGTTGAACAGGCTGGTAATAGGGGTTGCGACAATGGTGGCAGATAGTTTCAGAAATAGAGGGTCCAGATTGTCAAGATTACCTTCAATGTCCCACTTGGTCCCATTCCCAAACAGTATCTCCCCAAGAGGCCACAGCACAGTAGCAAATCCAAGCATCAGAGAGGCGAAGGTTCCTAGTGGGGATATTCTGTAAATGACTCCTGGATGGGATTCTCCTGATCCATGTCTGAACCAATAGACACTGTGTTCTCCTGCGCAGGTCTCAGTGTGTATTGTACAGTTCAAAGTCACAGAGTTTCCTGGCTGGACTGACTCAGACAAAGGCTGCTGTACAACAGACATGCTGTTGGAATCTGAAAAGAGTGAAAATTAAGATTATGATGTGTAAATGGTTTTGTCCTGCTAGATGTATCTATTGACAATTTGTAATGTATATTTAGAATTTCATGGATATAAAATGAAAATCTAAAATAAAGAAGTAAGTTAGGTTACCTTTGTCAATCAAAACAGCTCCTCCAAATGTGACTTGGCCCACTTCAATAGCAGCACATTAGTACGTAGCTCAGTCCCCTAAATGTGTCTTAGAGATGGTCAGGTTAAAGCTGTCAACTCCTCTCTTCACACTCAGACATTTAGTCCCAGTGAAGTCCTTGGTAAAGTTAGATAACTTACCGATTTGTTTGAGAATTAGAAATATTGTAAACAGTGACACCATCTTTGAATATAAAATATTGAGTGGACAAAGTCTACCCAAGTGTACAACAAAGTGCTAGTGGGTGATTGGTTGAACTGGACCCAATCTTCTTTGATGACTTCTCATTCAGACGACCATGGTCTTGTGGTCTATTGCACCATACAGAGTCACACCGTCTACTGGCTGGACTCACTGAGACACAGGAAGCTGTAGAATGCAAGTAAATTAAGGTTTTACTCGTCTGGTGGTTTGTGGTTTTCTCACCTCTCTGGACAGCCCTGGGTCAAAATAGTAGGCTTTGTTTTCTCACCTGCGTCACAATAGTAGGGCTTTTGTTTTCTCACCTCTCTGGACAGCCTTGGGTCAAAATAGTAGGCTATTTGTTTTCTCAATCTTACTTTAGTTACACTTGATTTATCTTGCCTCCATTGCAGAAGGCAAGCAAAACCAAGTGTGCCTAAAGTATTTGAAAGAAAACTATTATTATTATCAACAGTTACAGTACTCCAGATGACCCATAGGAGGGCTGTAATATGTTGAACGTGTCTTGTCTAGTGGTTAAAAGCAATGAGCCAGTAACCAAAAGGTTGCAGGTTCGAATTGCTGAGCCAACAAAGTGAAAAATCTGTGGATGTGACCTAGAGCAAGGCGCTTAACCCTACTTTCTCCAATAAGTTGCTCTGCATAGGAGCGTCTTCTAAATTACTAACATGTAAATGTATAAGAGTGAACAGGGGTAGAGCAGTGAGAGTGTATATGTGATCATTTATTTCACCTTTATTTAACCAGGTAGGCTAGTTGAGAACAAGTTCTCATTTACAACTGTGACCTGGCCTAGAAAAAGCAAAGCAGTGCGACACAAACAACAACACAGAGTTACACATGTAATAAACAAGCATTCAGTCAATAATACAATAGAAAATGTATATATACAGTTGTTTGTATGTCAGTCTCATTCCCTATCATTCACAGAAACATGCATTATCTGAATTGTAATACCTGAGTGTGCATCACTGATTGGACTGTTATATATTGAACATGTCTTGTTGAACATGTCTAATATAACCAATTCACATGACACACTTTATCCACTCTGTATCACTGTCTGCTTAGTGTGGTTCTTATAGGAGGCAATCTATCAGAAGGAGGATCCTCCTCTATTGGTCTCCTTACAGAGAACCCTGCAGTAGTCCTAGAACACTTGTCTGATTGAGAATGTACTAGTTCTCCCATGACATCATCCTAAAATGGCCCCTCCCCCTGAGCAGATATATATATAGTATAGATGGTTCCGTATTATAACATGAGATGCTTAACTTGGAGAGTTCATTAGCAGTTCTTTGTGGTTTGAAACTGATTTCAGATAACTATATATATCCAAGTAAGTTTATAAAGAACTGGTTTGCTGTGACTGTAAGCTGTCAGTAGAAACATGAACAACAATAACAAATGTGAAAACAACTGACTGACACCAGAATAGACATCCTGCTGAAAACCACAGAGACACAGAGAGCAGGTAGGAGGGTCCTGTGTGTACAAGGCCAACAGGCCTGACCAAAGAATAGATATAGCCTCGTACTTAGAGAACACTGCAAGTACCTGTGAACTTGTTAGATGTGTGTGGGGGGGATGTGAGTGTCATGCTATCAACACATCTAAAACTAGTTCAAGACATTACTGACTTTTTAAAAAAATATTTAAAAAATGACACACCCTAGCACGAGTCATTGTCTTCATCATACAGTTCTCTACTACCGCTTTCATTTTGAGTGATTGTTGCTCCTTGTTACTAAGCTACACTTTATTATAACTATGTTGATCCAGGGATGATGACTGTTTGGCCTGTTTGGTGGCTGCTATTTAAAGATGCTGGAAATGATTTCTAACATGTTAGAAATGTGTAATAAGCATGTAACAACTATATTATCTTGATATAGATTCTTCATAGCCACACACTGTCTTTTTTGGCATTTGTTTGACTGCTATTCCGGCTACACACATGAACTATCACAGAAAGTGAAGTTGTAAATGATACTTCATCCAATTAGTGGACATTTTGAACCCTTCTACAAGTTGCTGCCAACTCTACTGTTGAGACAGTAATGGGGACTTCCACGTTCACTGCTGCTCCCTGTTGAAAAAGAAACGGATTGCAGTTCTGCAAGGTGCACTTATACATATTCACATTTTGTCAATAGTTTGTGAAAACTTCTGTTACAAAGTGAATATTGTCAAAATTGAAATCAGTCTCGTAACCATATCAATTCTGTTCAAAGTATATTTAGCTAAGAAGTCCATTTTTAGTTCAGTCTTTTGTTATGGAGAGAGAGAGAGTTGGGCTCTTAGTGACATGGATGTTGGTGGTTTTGAGAGTGTGTGAAAAGAGAGTGTGGTGAGGACTGATGGTCATTTCTGGGGGTTAGAGTTGAGTTTACGTGAGTGGAACATCTATTCAGGGCAGTCAGAACACCACAGAGATCTGTGATACAGGATACAGCTAAAAGAAGACAGTTTGAGAGGCTAAAACGCCAGCAATAGATACATATTTACAGTTATTATGCAACCAACCTTATGTTTTACATTGAGCATAGGCTTGATATGGTTGTTGCACACTGAATCTGTGGGTGAAAATGTTGTACATATTTAAGGAAAGAGAAAATCAAACAATACCTTTATATGAAAGCAGTTTAATGTTTTAATTTATCAAAATTGAACATCAGTATCAATATAAAATTGAGCTGTAAGAAATTGTAACTTACAATGAAAAAGCCACAGTCAAACATACAGTGTAGAAAACACAGAATCAATGCAAGTTACTAAAGAGGACAGGTTGACATTTCAGTCCATGTTTTTGTATCTCACACTAGAGAACACAGTGTCTGTCTCCATGGCGCTCCTCTGTCTCCCGGCATTTGGTTTCTTGTGGACGACGTTCAGAGCGGCGTAATGGAGAGTAACAGGCTCTTGATCCTGAGAGGAATAACAAATATTAAAATCTAAATATTTGGTATTGTACTAAATATTGTGGTATAGTGAAACAATCCACTAATAAAATGCATTTTTTTCAAATATAGATTGAAGGAAAAATGCATTGATTCAGCAACAACTAAACAAGTGTGAGGTCAGGTTACCTGGTTATAATGACTGGGGACTGCAGGAGTACTTGGCTGAAGTTGGGTTCCTTTTAATAAAACACAAATAATCAATATAATCATTATCATAATACAATGAAGAGCGTTTATGACCAATTTTGACCAAAACATTTCAACTAATGTAACTGTACCAACAATTGAGAAGCATACTGGATCTTGCACAATATTGTTGCTTACCTATGCACTTGCTCATCTTGTACAAAACACAAGTAAGGACAATGATGAGGAGGACACACAGACCCAACACTACGCCAAGGCAATACATGAACAGAAGATGGTCCTCCTTACAACCATCTGTGAAATATCAAATAGGGATGGAGACACTGAGACACTGAGGGATAAAGCTATGACAATGTTAGAGACACCAACAAGACTCGGCTTGATCTGAGTCATATTTTATTTTCTCATATACAATGATATCTGAAGGATATAGAAAAACAATGATATCTGAATGATATAGAAATACAAAGATGTCTGAATGATATAGAAAAACAAAAGTATACGAATGTTACCTTGCTTGCAATCTAAAGAAATGTGATTATATAGATTATTATAAAACAGAATGTCAGAAGTATCACGTACGGTCAATGTCCAGCTTGGTCCCGTTCCCGAACAAAATCTCCCCACATGAGGCCACAGCACAGTAGTAAGTCCCAGCATCAGAGAAGCTGAGGTTCCTCTTGGGGAGGTTGTAGACACAGCTCTGTGGAGGAGACCCAGCCTCAGAGCTCTTCTCACACTGATCACTCCTGTCTCCATGGGTGTAAATGATTCCTGGAAGGGATTCTCCTGAGCCATGTCTGAACCAATAGACACTGTGTTCTCCTGCACAGCTCTCAGTGTGAATTGTACAGTTCAGAGTCACAGAGCCTCCTGGCTGGACTGAATCAGACACAGGCTGCTGGAGCACAGACATGCTGTTGGACTCTGAGTCTGAAGAGAGTGAGTAATTAAAGTAAGACTAAGTGGGTGAAAAACATGAAAAGCCATGTATTCATCACTAGCATTTGATGAAGCAGTTGTACAATCATGCCAATATACAGCACCACACATTTTGAAATTGAAGATGCAAATGTTTGGTTACCGTGGACAATTAAAACAGTTCCCTCTCCAAATGTGAACTCATAGATGGCTGAAGTAAAACAATAGTATGTAGCTGAGTCCCCTGGCTCTGTCTTGGATATGGTCAAGTTATAGCTGTAGTCTCCTCTCCTCACACCCAAACGTTTGGTCTCAGTAAAGTCCTTGATAAAGTTGTTGGAATAATAACTCTCTTGGCCAATATAAAGAGATGATGCCATGTGAAGGGGTTCCTGTCCAAAACTCTGCTTGAACCAATTAAACCTGGTCACTGACAATTTGGGACAAAAGCAAGTGAGAGTCACAGTGCCTCCCAGCTCAGTAACCATCACAGGGGTTGGTTGGATTACGTTTGGTTTGGTAAAAGCAGAAACTGTCAAAGCAAACAAACAAAATGGATCAAAGACAAAGACATGGATAAACCATTTCTACCCATTACAGAGAGAACATCCACTTCGCTTATCAAATTCAAACTACATACTTCAAATTATTAAAAAAGGAACTAAATTAAAATGTCTTCCTCTTACCCAAGTTGATGTAAAATATAAATACTTCTCTATTCATCATTGTAACATTAGTCCCTTCTGCACTGTATAGTCTGTGGGTCTGACAGTGGGACACTTTATGTGCACCTAATATAGGACGGCACTTTACATGTACCTTTCATGCAGTAGGAGGGAACACTGAAACGAGATGTTATTGGCTGACTGAAATCTTGAAGTGTGTCCTCTGGCTCACCATAGTCTGAGCTTCTCAGGAATTACTTTTTCAAGAAGACAACATAAAGAAGGTCAGTTACTGGATCAAGCCAATCAAATATTTGCTTGATACAGCTGCTTCTTTTTATGAGAGAAATTAAACATTTACTGAAATGATTTCTCTTTTGATGTTTGGAAAGGAAACAGTGAATGATCTTTAGTGCTGCTAATACTACCAACCCAGCCTAAGGAAGGGTTAAAGTAATCCATAATGTAAATATACACACCACTGCATAAAAGATGCATTTCTGGCTCTTGATTTTCATCACAAGCCTCCACAAATAAATACTCATATTAGTTGTAACCGCAATAGCATTGAATAATATATAATAAATATAATAATAATAAATATATAATATACATTTGTTGGTGTCACACCCTGTTTAGTTTCCCCTGTCTTTGTGCTTGTCCTCACCCCCCTCCAGGTGTCACCCATCTTCCCCATTATCCCCTGTACATTTATACCTGTGTGCTCTGTCTGTTGCCAGTTTGTCTAGTCAGGTCTTACCAGTGTTCTTTCCCCTCTTCCTGATTTCTCAAGTTTCTGTTTCCCCGGTTCTGACCATACTGCCTGCCTGACCCCAAGCCTGCCTGCCGCTCTGTACCTGCCCGACTCTGACCCGATTACAAACCTCTGCCTTCCCTGACCCCGAGCCTGCCTGCCGTTCTGTACCTTTCTGACACTGCCCTGGATTGCGGACCTCGGCCTGCCCTTGACCTGTCTTTTGCCTGCCCCCTGCTTGGGTCAATACACATCTGTGATTCTGGCCGTCTGCATCTGGGTCTTATCCTGAGTTCTGATAGTTGGCTTAATTTCAAACCTTTGATTGTTACCAATACTTTAATTTTTTTTCATGAAGGGAAAGTTGACAACTATTGAGACAGCCAATCTTTATCTGCACTTTGTCCTCTTGTTGAATGCTTTAGGGCTCTTAAATTTTTTCAGTTCGAGACCCAAATGAGAACTCTTACACACAAATATTTTCCCCATACTATCTGTTGGCAGGTGGACTGAATCTGGCGAGACATTGAGAGAGCATAAGGGACATTTCATCCCCCAGTGTTAGTCTATGAGAGACCCAGAGATGTTCACCTCAGCAGGTCTCACTCTACACTGAGCTGCTACTTCCTGTCAGTCACACCACAGGAAGTGATGCGTACCCTCACTGGCCCCTCCTACTTCAGACCCCATCATATTCTCCTTATAAGGTGCTTCTCAGAATAGGGGGCTGTGATTAGTGCAAAGCCAAGACAGGAAATACTTAGGGGGGAATAACATGACAAAGGCCATTTTGGTTTAGCTCTTTATTTGTCTTCATAAGTGATCAGTATAATACTATTGTCTACTCCTGGGTACTTTGCCCCTCGAGGTCACCCTATAAATAAATTACCAAATCACTGACACACACAACAGAGATCTAAGTTAAGAGAGGCCAAAAGATGCAACTGCTCCTCTGCGACCATTAAACCGTTGTGTTTTTACTTCTAACTCCCTCACTAACCACACCCTGAACCACTGAGCTGTGTGACCTAACTTGGAGAGGGCTACAGTGGCCCTGTTGTACAACTCACAAACACTACAGCAATATTTACTGATTTACATTTCAATACATTTAATATAACTACAAAGATACAATATAGCAAGATTTCAACTTTTATTCAAAGATATGGACAACTAATTTTCCTCTTCCATCCTCCTCCACTTTATCATCTTGTAGCAGCATACACTACATGGGGGTCCAGCTCCTTCTCTCTTCTCTTCTCCAGCTTCCTCTTCTTGGAGGTGAAATTCAGAGCGGCATAATTCAATGCATCTGGGTCTTGGTTCTGTAGATTTGCAGATTTCTCCGTTTCTGAATTGCTTATATTTCAGTATTTAATCATGCAGTATTTACCTGATCATTTTGTGGTTGTCTTTGAGAATCAGGTCCTGAATATAATATAAAAGAGAGACGAGAACGGATTAATGGATCATTCTGTCAATGGTGTATTGGAGGCGAAGTCAGGTGCAGGAGAGCAGAGTATAATGAACAGGCGCACTTTTATTAAAGTTCCAAAAAGGAGAGCATAACATAAATCAAACACGCTCAAAAAACGGAACATAAAAGTAAAGCGCGTAAACTAACACCACATAACATTAAACAATTACACACAAAACATGGGAAACAGAGGGTTAGATACAAGTAGATTGATTGGGGAAATGAAATCCAGTTGTGTATGGAAACGAGACAAGACAAATGGATATATGAAAAATGGAGCGGTGATGGCTAGAAAGCAGGTGACGTTGATCGCCAAACGCCGCCCGAACTAGGAGAGGAGCCGACTTCGGCGGAATTCGTGACACACTCCATTCTAGTGAAAACATCCCTATTTGAAGTGTAGTTCACAGGTCCTATATGATCATGATGTGGGTTCCTACCTGTGTTGTTTATGTCTCATCTGATCTTGAGGACAAGGAAGAGGATGACTATCAGTAGAACAGCAGTCACAACACCCAGGATCACAACCAGGGGAAGGAGGTACATGGTTCCATCATCATCCTCTCCTACTAGACTGATAGTTCCATTACAATGTCCTATTAGATGACATTTTATTAAATCACTTGATGGTCCTTTAATGACACGCAAAAAATTGTTGCTTTATTGTTTCTTAGTTATTCTTTTTTTTTTATCTACATGAGAAAGAAAGAAACTCACTCTCTTTAGATGACTCTGGTATTTACGGTATTTACGGGGGCGGCAGGGTAGCCTAGTGGTTAGAGCGTTGGACTAGTAACCAGAAGGTTGTGAGTTCAAACCCCCGAGCTGACAAGGTACAAAATCTGTCGTTCTGCCCCTGAACAGGCAGTTAACCCACTGTTCACAGGCCGTCATTGAAAATAAGAATGTGTTCTTAACTGACTTGCCTGGTTAAATAAAGGTAAAATTTAAAAAAAAATTCCTCAAATCCGTTGTGCACTTTAACATCGAGATTAGTAAAAAATAAAAAAGTATTTTTTCTCAAAAATATAATGATAAAAAATATGTCCAGTAATGGTTTGCCTTAGTCATGAAACAAACTTCTAACAAGGTTGATAAGCATTTTCAAATGTATCAAAAGCCAGATAAATAGTTGAAAACTAACCTTGAATGTTTGCGTTGTCAAAGAACATGTGGCGATGTGGATACAATGCACAGACATACAGGCCACAGTCACCTATTTACACTTTTGTGATTTTGAGAAAGATAGTGGTGTTGTTGCTGAACATTTCAGAATGTTCCTTTGAAAACCATTATGAAGATCAGGTGTTGAAGCCACACTGTACATAGATGAGACACACAGGCTCTGATCCGTTGACTTGCTTGAACCATACTGTGTGTCCCACAACCGTTGTAACATTGGAGCACTGCAAGGTGATCGTTCCCCAGTACGGACCTCCATAGTCTGAGACTGAGAAACAAAAACAGAGACCAAACCTGAAACACAAAGCACTAAGTCCTACATTAATGATTAGAATCATTGATATCACATGTACATGTTAGAAGAAGTGCATGTCAGGAAGAAGTGATGCCCTGAACATTCTGGTTATACATGATGGATGCAGTCAATCTTACTCTGTCTCCATGATAGATTTAACAGTAGCTTACTTACTCAATCCATAGAGCAGTAGAGCTGGTAGGAAGGTTCTCGCCATTCTGTATGTAGATCTATTCTGCTCTGTCTGGTTGTGAATCAGAGAACACCTCTTTATTCAGAGTGAGATCAAAGTGGATTTCATTGGTAGGGGGCATGGTAGATTGGTATTGGAACACAATGTCTATTTACAGAAAGCAGAATTGGCAAAGACGTTTTATGTGGAGTGTGAAAACAGAAATTCACCATATTTGTGTTGAATCTAAATGGAAATAGGTGTTTGGATTCGGATGGGTCTAAAGGTTGCACCCATGTAGTGTCTGTCCCCTGATTTAAAAATGGGGTCACAAGAAAAAAATCTGAAATAAAATGTACAAAGTCGCTCTTGGTTCATAGAACCTCCGGGAGACGCAAGTTGCGGTTGTAATAAACAGAGCGGTTTCTGTTCCTTCCTACAAATGTGTCTCTATCTTTTGAATGGTTGAATGGTTTAAGTAAACATTTTATGACCCCATCCCTGAAAGATAATACACTTAAGAACACTTGTGTATTGGGGGGGGGGGGGGCATCATCCATGATGACATTCTTTTCTACACAGAAGATCATACAACTTTATTGCCTGGTGATCTTCTGAACTACCTATCTAATGCATTTCAGTCACTTCAAAACATACTTCCTTCTGATTAAAAAAAACTGTCCAAATTACTGTGAGATGGATTTTTAGTAGACTGTCAGCAATTAAAAAGTAAACATTGGACTTTAATCACATCACTGTTTTTACATGGTGGGTCTCAAAATGTTGGATTTCAAAATGGGGTTGCAGGCCAAAAGAGTGTGGGAAGAGATGATATAGGTGTTTGGGTTTAGTGGGGTTCAGATACAGTACCCTTCAAAAGTTTGGACACACCTACTCATTCAAGTAAAAAAAAAAAAAATTAACTATTTTCTACATTGTAGAAATTCCATATGTGTTATTTCATAGTTGATGTCTTCACTATTATTCTACAATGTAGAAAACAGTAAAAAATAAAGACCCTTGAATGTGTAGGTGTGTCTAAACTTTTGACTGGTTCTGTAGGTGTTTGGTGGGGTTCATAGAGGACCACAAGGCTTCACCCTACAGATGGATTATACATGTTCAAACTAACTATCCACCAGCCCTCACCCTTAAGCCCTCGCCAAACTCTAACCCTAGGCCTAACCTCAGCCCCACAGATGCTGTCCATTTTTTTGTACTTGCTTCTTGTCTCCCAGCGTCTGTCCTTGCACTGTGGTTGATGCACTTGATACTTTTCTAATGTCAGCTAGAAACAAACTGAAGGAAATGGGAATTAGCTAACGTCTAAAGACATCTCTTTTCACGTTTGAGTCCAACTCTGATGCTGCACAATACTGCAGTTGAAGCGACCGATCACACGTAGGCATGTAATTATTACTGTTCTATTTCAGTTAACTTGAAAAGATTGTTCATTAATATATCAAATATTTTAGATAGTGTAAAAATCTCAAACATATAAGAAAGTTAATATGATTATTCAGGACTTTATTAACTTCAGAGTTCACTGTTAGAAGCAGGACTGATGATACAGTAGGTGTCCTCTTCCTTCTCTCAGAACAGCCAATCAGCCCTGGGGACCATCATTCCAGCCATTTTCACATCCGGATGAAAAGCGTGCCCAAAGTAAACTGCTTGCTGCTCAGGCCCAGAAGCTAGGATATAATTGGTAGATTTGGATGGAAAACACTCTTCTAAAAAGGTTCTAAAACTGTTAAAATAATGTCTGTGAGTATAACAGAACTTATTTGGCAGGCGAAACCCCGAGGACAAACCATCCGCGATTTTCTTTGAGTTGACCTTGTTTTCTATTTGTTTTCTATGAGGAACTAGATTTATGAGGCACTTGGTTGCAGTTCCTATAGATGTCAGTCTTTAGAAATTGGTTGATGTTTTTCCTTTGAGAAATGAAGAAGTATGGCTATTCAGAATGAGAGTCAAGCCAAGTGGACTCTTATTTGGGGCGAGTGACCTGTAGCTCGCTCCACTTTGATTTTATCCGCTATTGAACACAGTATATTCCATCTTAAATTTGATCGATTATTTATGTTTTAGCATACCTAAGGATGGATTACAAAAGTTGTTTGAAATGTTTGGACAAAGTTTACAGGTAACTTATTAGATCTTTTGTTGTGATGTTGGGCGAGTTGGAACCAGTTTTTCTGAATCAAACGCGCCAAATAAATTGACATTTTGGGGATATACAAAAGGAATTTATCGAACAAAAGGACCATTTGTGATGTTTCTGGGACATATTGGAGTGCCAACAGAAGAATATCTTCAAAGGTAAGGCATGAATTATATTGTTATTTCTGACTTTACTGTCACACCTGCTTGGCTGAAATATGATTTTCATGTGTTTTTATGTTGGGTGCTGTCCTCAGATAATCGCATGGTTTGCTTTTGCCGTGAAGCCTTTTTGAAAACTGACACGGTGGCTGGATTAACAAGAAGTTAAGCTTTATTTTGGTGTATTGCACTTGTGATTTTTTTAAAGTTAAATATTTCTAATCATTTAATTTGAATTTCGCGCTCTGCAATTTCACTGGATGTGTCGAAACGTTCCACTAGCGGAACGTCTAGACGTAACAGGTTTTAAGACAGCCAATCCCCTGCCTCTCACTCTAACAGACAGAATGACTAGTATATACCAGTGGCAGTCGGTGCCGTTTAAGGGCGGATGATAATGTTTTATTATGAACATGGCCTTATTTCTATTACAACATTCATATTCCATTCACCCAGCTCAATGAAACATTGATAGGTTTAGGTTACTACATGATACTCAAATGTTCCCTGTACCCATCATGAGGTTGCTACAACCTAGCCTATGAATGAAAGTTTACAACGTAGGTGCACAGGTCGAGAGAATATTTTGTAATCAAGGTGACAAACAGTGACACATTTAATACCGTCTTGCACACTCTTGCCTGCATCTAGTAATGATTAGTCCAATAGTTGCAAACAAGAGGTTTTATTGGACAAATTCAGGTATGTTTATCCCCGTTTAGTTTAGTTTGCTTCCGTTTAGGAACGTTTTCCAACAGAATAAGCGCAATCAATACACCCATGATCGCACGCAAACATAGTTAACTTTCATTGCAGCCACGTACAAATACCTTGTTGTATATATAATTACTTCTCCTCTCTACACGCTCTCCTCCTCTCACCTTTTCCCTTTGCTTGTGGACATCAGTGCACAACACATCAGCTGTCTGTGACCAGGAGAAAAAAATCTCTCCAAGCCAAACCTTCATATCATGACCGCTAACCTCTGCACACAGCCTACATCATTGTCACCATATCATCTAACTTCATAGTCAACATAACTACTAGAACGAACCCGTTAACGTGCTATAAAAATGTAGTACAGTGTGTACACTCAGCAGCAAGCAGTTTAGCTGTTACAATGGTGGGCCCAGGTGGTTAAACCTTGACTGGAAGAGTTCCCGTGTTGGATTACCATAGCCAGCTAGCTAACATAGCATCCCTCTCCATTTGAGCCGGGTGTTTGAGTGGGCTAAACTTGGTAGCTGCATTCGATGCTAACTAGGTGAAAGTGAAAGTGAACAAAATATATACTTCGAAATATAGCTAGCTCTCTCTCTCTCTCTCTCTTTTGTTGTCGTAATTACTGTATAAGTCTATGGAAGGGGGTGAGAACTATGAGCCTCCAAGGTTTTGTATTCAAGTCAATGTTCCCAGAAGAGGAGAGAAGCAAGCTGTCCTGCAGCTACACAATAGTTCTGCCTGACAGAGTGCTGCTGAGACTACTGTAGAACTTCATTGCAAAATAGTGTGTTTTAAGCAATTATTTGGTGTCACGAGAAAATATTTCATATAGTTTTATCTAAAACAGATAACTTTATTTAATGTTTTACAATTATTTATTTGTTTAATTCTCTGAGTAGGATGGTTCTCTTCTTCCACTTCTAAAGAGCCAATCTACAGAGGACAATGACAAAACTCTGTCTGGCCATCTCTCAGTTAGTCAGCTGTAATAGTGCAAACGTACTATTGAAACGGAGGATAATGCCTATGTACAGTGCCTTGCGAAAGTATTCGGCCCCCTTGAACTTTGCGACCTTTTGCCACATTTCAGGCTTCAAACATAAAGATATAAAACTGTATTTTTTTGTGAAGAATCAACAACAAGTGGGACACAATCATGAAGTGGAACGACATTTATTGGATATTTCAAACTTTTTTAACAAATCAGAAACTGAAAAATTGGGCGTGCATAATTATTCAGCCCCCTTAAGTTAATACTTTGTAGCGCCACCTTTTGCTGCGATTACAGCTGTAAGTCGCTTGGGGTATGTCTCTATCAGTTTTGCACATCGAGAGACTGACATTTTTTCCCATTCCTCCTTGCAAAACAGCTCGAGCTCAGTGAGGTTGGATGGAGAGCATTTGTGAACAGGAGTTTTCAGTTCTTTCCACAGATTCTTATTGGATTCAGGTCTGGACTTTGACTTGGCCATTCTAACACCTGGATATGTTTATTTTTGAACCATTCAATTGTAGATTTTGCTTTATGTTTTGGATCATTGTCTTGTTGGAAGACAAATCTCCGTCCCAGTCTCAGGTCTTTTGCAGACTCCATCATTCTTCCAGAATGGTCCTGTATTTGGCTCCATCAATCTTCCCATCAATTTTAACCATCTTCCCTGTCCCTGCTGAAGAAAAGCAGGCCCAAACCATGATGCTGCCACCACCATGTTTGACAGTGGGGATGGTGTGTTCAAGGTGATGAGCTGTGTTGCTTTTACGCCAAACATAACGTTTTGCATTGTTGCCAAAAAACTCAATTTTGGTTTCATCTGACCAGAGCACCTTCTTCCACATGTTTGGTGTGTCTCCCAGGTGGCTTGTGGCAAACTTTAAACAACACTTTTTATGGATATCTTTAAGAAATGGCTTTCTTCTTGCCACTCTTCCATAAAGGCCAGATTTGTGCAATATACGACTGATTGTTGTCCTATGGACAGAGTCTCCCACCTCAGCTGTAGATCTCTGAAGTTCATCCAGAGTGATCATGGGCCTCTTGGCTGCATCTCTGATCAGTCTTCTCCTTGTATGAGCTGAAAGTTTAGAGGGACGGCCAGGTCTTGGTAGATTTGCAGTGGTCTGATACTCCTTCCATTTCAATATTATCGCTTGCACAGTGCTCCTTGGGATGTTTAAAGCTTGGGAAATATTTTTGTATCCAAATCCGGCTTTAAACTTCTTCACAACAGTATCTCGGACCTGCCTGGTGTGTTCCTTGTTCTTCATGATGCTCTCTGCGCTTTTAACGGACCTCTGAGACTATCACAGTGCAGGTGCATTTATACGGAGACTTGATTACACACAGGTGGATTGTATTTATCATCATTAGTCATTTAGGTCAACATTGGATCATTCAGAGATCCTCACTGAACTTCTGGAGAGAGTTTGCTGCACTGAAAGTAAAGGGGCTGAATAATTTTGCACGCCCAATTTTTCAGTTTTTGATTGGTTAAAAAAGTTTGAAATATCCAATAAATGTCGTTCCACTTCATGATTGTGTCCCACTTGTTGTTGATTCTTCACAAAAAAAATACAGTTTTATATCTTTATGTTTGAAGCCTGAAATGTGGCAAAAGGTCGCAAAGTTCAAGGGGGCCGAATACTTTCGCAAGGCACTGTATTTAAGTTTTAAATATGTTTTCCGACACAACACTTTGTAACAATTTTCAGCAGAGTACCTGAACATGCATGAACTAGATTGAGGTCTTTGATTGTAATTATTTTCACCTCGAGGGCCTATTTATTGCCTACCTCCCTACTCTTCTACATTTGCACTCACTGTACATACATTTTTTAATTCTCTTCTTTTTTTGTGTTATTGACTGTGTTTGATTATGTGTAACTATGTGTTGTTTTTGTCGCACTGCTTTGCTTTATCTTGGCCAGGTCTCGGTTGTAAATGAGAACTTGTTCAACTGGCCTACCTGGTTAAATAAAGGTGAAATATAAAAATTCTGATTTCAAAAATGAATCAAAACATTTCTTTTTCAGCTTTGCCTCTTGCTTTTGCTCAGTCTGATGTTTGAAGACCTTCAACAATGGAGACAGTTCATTTGGAATCCTTCACTGGGGACCTTGGCAACTACAACTGGTTCAAAGTGACAGTCTGAGTCAGTTCAGCCAGGAGACTGTGCTCTGAACTGGACAATACACACTGAGACCTGTGCAGGAGAACAGTGTCTATTGGTTCAGACATGGCTCAGGAGAATCCCGTCCAGGATAGCCAATACTATATTATATACAATGATACAAAAAAAATGGAAAGGTTTACAGGTGGGGACATTCAAGTGGCGACTGAAGCAGATATGAGGATCCTCTCCATCATAAGAACTGAAATTCTCCTCTGCTGTCTGACCATCATCTACACCACCAGGAAATAGATTCATTCAATGACTAATTTTCGCAATCCTTTTGCTGTTACAAACACATGGTTTACTGTCTGTTAAAATATTTCAATGCTCGTCAGCTTAGTTGACAATATCAAGGTAAAAATGCCCACATGTTGATGATGCAGATTCGTTTGTAATACTTTTTGGATATTTCTGTTTAGACCTTCAATAAATAAATTAATCTTTATTGAAAATGCCTTTTTTTTATTCAGTACTGATAGATACAGTATGATATATTAACATATTGAATCAAGACTGATGGGAAATATTTCACGATTATTGCTTTCTGGGAGCATACACAACTTCTCCACCCTGCACTCTCCCTCTTCCACACTCTGATTTGTTTATTGAGAAGCTCCGCACAGTGTCACTTTTGTCAGAGTCTAAAATAAAAGAAAGAGATACGTACGTCATCCACAATTACTAAATTACCCCAACGATCCATATGATGCAGAAGATTTTATTGTCAATGTGAAGCAGTATAAGGTCAAGAAAAAAATAGAAGGCCAAATTACTCACTTGGACTGTGGATGAAGTGTCCATGGTCACCCTGTAATGGTTTTCTTCATCTGAAGGAGAGGCAGACCAAAGCGCAGCGTGGTGGTTATTCATATTCTTTAATTTATAAAGAAACTACACATGAGATAACTAACAAAAACAACAAATGTGAGAACCTAAAACAGTCCCATCTGGTGCAAAACACAAAGACAGGAACAATCACCCACAAACACACAGTGACACCCAGGCTACCTAAGTATGATTCTCAATCAGAGACAACTAATGACACCTGCCTCTGATTGAGAACCATACTAGGCCGAAACATAGAAAACCCCAAATCATAGAAAATCAAACATAGACTGCCCACCCAACTCACGCCCTGACCATACTAACTAAATACAAAACACAGGAAATAAAGGTCAGAACGTGACAGTACCCCCCCCCCCCAAAGGTGCGGACTCCGGCCGCAAAACCTTGACCTATAGGGGAGGGTCTGGGTGGGCGTCTGTCCGCGGACCCCACTTCACCATTGTCTTAGTCCGCCTTATTGTCCGCCTCCGTGGCTTTCTCACCATGGCCACCCCTCTCAATGACCCCACTGGACAGAGGGGCAGCTCTGGACAGAGGGGCAGAAGCTCTGGACAGAGGGGCAGAAGCTCTCTAGAAAATCAAACATAGACTGCCCACCCAACTCACGCCCTGACCATACTAACTAAATACAAAACACAGGAAATAAAGGTCAGAACGTGACACACCCCTAATTAAAAAACAAAACATATATTTTTGTATTTTCTTGTTTGGCATTCATACATGATATAATATTAATTCATTACATTAATATATGGCATTCATATATCATATATTTTGAATGAAGTATAACAAAGTCAAACTTAATCACCCTGCTGACACAAGAGAATGTGTGTTGCAATCAGAATAATAATGATTACAACTCGAACAAACATTATGTAGTTGAGCAATCCGGCTTGATTCTCTTGAGAAGTAGAAAAAGACATATATGTAAAAGGAGTGAATTTTCAGGTTGCTGACCAGAAACCCCTGTCATATAATGTATAATACCTGTACCTAAATTTGGTGCCCTGTGTGAGGACGACATGCTTTGCAGAAATAGTTAAAAAAATATATACATTAATTATAATCAGCTCTTACAAGGTCTAACCCTCAATGTCCAGCCTGGTTCCGTTCACTTGAGTTGATTAATAGGCTCAGGGGACCACACAACATTTAGAAATTAAAACCGGAAACATAGTTTGCTACTAAACATTCTGTTTCTTTACATACTTTGAATCATGAGATACACACCATCTCCAAAATAGTATTCATTATACCAGACTATTCCACAATGATACGATCCAACATCAGTATGAGGTAAAGGCTAATTGATGTAGGTGTCAAATGTATCAATTCACATCCTCATTTGCATAAGAGTTACAGGAAAGCCATGTCAATAAATTGAGTCAAGGAAGAGGACAGTGTCAGTTATCTTACAGTAAATAGCTAATGAAACACAGGAGAAATGGACTAGGCAGTCTAGATATTCACATATAGTACATACAGATGAATAGTGGGGTGCATACACAGTACTGGTGCAGTACTGTGATCAGTAGGCTTCTTGCCTCACAGTTACAGAGAAAGGAACCTTTTTTCTCTGATTGGTGGGAGATACATCAAATAACACCCTTACTGGTAGCAGTGGTGTGTATTCATGGATACCAAGGAAAGTCAGGCTTCCCCATAAAATGTACTAGTAAAATGTATCTTTCGTTTCTCTGTGTTTCATAATTTTCCTTCAATTCGTAAGAGGCTGAATTTTATCTCACTGGAGAAAGCATCCCGGGCCATTCAGCATTGAGCTAAACTGAGTGGGCTCAACTCTGTGTGGTCCTGGTGCACCAAAATAAAGTGTCAAGGGAAGCAACCTTGGATTTTTCATCACTTCTATCAAATCCTATTGCGTATACGTGATTGTATACGTGATTGACAGAAAAACTTGAATTGTTACATCTCGTTGTGTTGTGTTGTTGTCCTCCTGTTGCTACCTAGCCAGCTAAAATGGTCATTTTCCAAAATTAGCCATGGATGGAGATAGGGATTTGGACTTGTGGTTTTACTTAATTCCCCGTACAGGCCAATGATTATAACAGCGATTCTGAACAAACCATTAATTCATACATTGTTGTGCCCCTGGTCTGAGAGGATAGAAGTTCAATATGTAGCTAGATGTAGAAGGCTAATGTTAACAAGCTAACGTTGCCCATGAATGGAAGTTAGGCTAACGAGCAAGCATTTTAGCCAGGTAGCATTCAGTAGGACAACAACATATTACAGCGTGTATGACAGAGTGATAGACCGTTTTGTCAACATGAAAGAGAGGAGGATGGCGTTTCTCTACAAGTAAGGTTAGTCAACATGTTTTTCTACTTGCACAAACACGTACACGCGCACACGCACGCGCACACGCACACACAAATATACACGCGCGCGCGCACATACATGCGCATGCACGCACGCACACACACGGAAATCAGAACCATGGACAGCCACATCATATTTAATGTAGTTTACGTTCATTGGACTAAATCGTTTTTGGTATCTTTTAGTTGTCACTGAATTAGAGTAAGCAGAGGTGGTTTGATCAAGTTGAAATGTTGAAGTTGAAATGGTGCTGGAATAGTGGAGGCATCTTCTGTTTTCTGTGCGACTTGAGGTAACTCTCTTTGTGGACTTCGCTGGACAGAGGCTGCTATCCGGTATTGTGATAAAACAAAGGTGATGTTGAATGTATTCTTCTTATTATCTCGACCTTTATATCGCGGTCGCAAGACATATGAATGATCAGGTTATAGATCAAATAACGCAATTATCACAAAACATAGGTTGTAATATGGCTTGGCTTTCCCGGTGATTGTACCCACGCACCACTACTGCCTGGTAGGTGTGTAAACCCACACTGCACTTCTTACAAAGAGAGCATTTATTGTAAATCATAAACATGTTTATCTGTGAGGTATGTGGAGTCAGAGTGATTCTCATGGTCTCTCCTGAAAAATGTATTTGTATCTCAGCAACTCTAAACTTGGTTAAATAACAGTTAAATAAAAAAGCTCTTCTGTGATAAGAAATAGATGTGTGTTGGTGTTCCTCCATTTCTAATGTTGTGATGGAGCCTGACACATATTCAGCTAAACTGCTATTCCTTTAATATTATTGTATATTTGTATATGTGGTGGCAGAGACGTTCAGTAGACAGAGAATAGAGATGAACGGAGTGTATAAATGAAAGGTTTATTATGTTAAAAACACACAGTCATACAGCAAAAATGGGATTCTCTATCAGATGATTTCTTACAAACTGTCAAAAGATATGTCTATTTAAGGCATTACAGGATTACATAAATCTAGACAATGTTACAATTACATTTTCTTTGTTACATTGTAACTCATTTCAGTTACTAAAAGCAGTTCAATTATGCTACAAATAGTAAAATGGTTCTTCTTGGAGTCTTTGTGACAGTGGTGATATCTTTCACTGCTGCTGCAGGTATCTGACATCAGAGTACACTGCATCCTCTCTGCTGGTCTTCTTTCTCGCTGTTCTAGAGGAGGACTTCTTCTTGGGGGTGAAACTGACAGCTGCATAGTTCAACACGTCACTGTCTTGATTCTGAGGGGGGTGGAGCCATGAGAAAATACATTATGATGACAGCATGATCTACTATATAATGTTTCTATTCTCCTGTGGAAGAAAACACTCTACAAAAGACATGACTGTTCAGACTGTACAACCACTACAATGACCTGACAGTCAGTGGAACAGTGACAGGCAGAAGTTCCATGGAAAAATTACATCTTGTACACTGACCTATTACTTGCAAGAAATGTTTATATCATAAAAATCACAAATAAGCTGAATACTAGCTGTAAGGAAAATGTAATTCCAGATTCTTGTTAAAACTGAAAATATACTCTATTTATAAATGTTGACAAATTTACCTGATTTCCCTGAGACGTTGGGACATCAGTCCTCCCTTCATAGAGATTGAAATAGAGGAAGGCCAGCTATTATTTTTTACGACAATCTATCTATTTTTAACCTCATGTACATCGCATAGAGATGCATGAACCTTTAGATACATCAGCTATAACATTACATACATTGGATACATTATTATAAAGTAATACCTCTGCTATCTCTGTTCAGAGTCTTGCACAGCGCCCAGACAAGTAGAAGGGTCACTATCCCCAGAACGATATTGGAGACGACCAATGACAGAACAGTAGGACTCAGATCAAATGGAGGATGATGCTCTGGAACTGTGGAAAGGGTATCAGAGAATTCATATTGTATTCATGAGCGCTTAGGAAGATCATCAAACAGTATGTAATCAAAAGCTGATGGTGATTATTGTATAGCTTGTTGAGGCAGATGTATGGGATCGCTTTGAGGTAGGTCGTTTGCATGAATATACAGTATTGCTGTGGCAATGTACAGATTAAATGGGATTTACCTTGAAGTTCCAGCTTGGTCCCGTCTCCAAACAGTATCTCCCCACATGAGGCCACAGCACAGTAGTAAGTCCCAGCATCAGAGAGGCTGAGGTTCCTCTTGGGGAGGTTGTAGACACAGCTCTGTGTAGGAGACCCAGCCTTAGTGCTCTTCTCACACTGATCACTCCTGTTTCCATGGGTGTAAATGATTCCTGGACGGGATTCTCCTGAGCCATGTCTGAACCAATAGACACTGTGTTCTCCTGCACAGGTCTCAGTGTGTATTGTACAGTTCAGAGTCACAGAGTCTCCTGGCTGGACTGAATCAGACACAGGCTGCTGGAGCACAGACATGCTGTTGGACTCTGAGTCTGAAGGTGTTTGGGTGAAAAATATTACAGCCATGTATTCATCAGTAGCATTTGAATAAACAGTTGTACGAACATCAACATGTCAACATACAGGGCCACAAAATTTGCAATGGTGGGAAAAGTCCTCAATGTCATACTTGAGTAAAAGTAATGATGCCTTAATAGAAATTTCTCAAGTAAACGTGAAAGTCACCTAGTAAAATAATACTTGAGTAAAAGTCTAAAAGTATCTGGTTTTAAATGTACTTAAGTACAGTTGGGGGGAAAGTACTCAAATGTCAAGTGAATGCTATACATCAAATTCCTTCTATTGTGCAAACTAGATGGCACACTCTCACACTCCAACACTCAAGACATCATTTACACAAACCCGGTATCGGTGTTTCGTGAGTCCGCCATATCAGAGGCAGTAGAGATGACAATGCGTTATATTGATAAATGTATGTGCGTCAATTGGACCATATTGCTGTCCTGCCTGAGCATTTGAAATGTATGAGTACTTTTGGGTGTCAGGGAAAATTTATGGGAGTAAAAAGTAGATATTTTCTTTAGGAATGTAGTGGAGTAAAAGTCAAAGTTGTCAAAAAATATAAATGGTAAAGTAAAGTACAGATACCCGAAAAAACAACTTAAGTAGTACTTTAAAGTATTTATACTTAGGTACTTTACACCACTGAACATTTTGAAATTGAAAAAACAAATGTTTAGCTACCTTTGACAATTAAAACAGTTCCCTCTCCAATAGTGAGCTCATAGATGACTCTAGTGGAACAATAGTATGTAGCTGAGTCCCCTGGCTCTGTCTTGGAAATGGTCAGGTTATAGGTGTAGAGTCCTCTCCTCACACCCAAACGCTTGGTCTCAGTAAAATCCTTGATAAAATTGTTGGAATAAAAACTATCTTGGCCAATATATGGTGATGACGCCATGTGAAGGGGTTTCTGTCCAATACTCTGCTTGAACCAATCAAAACTGGTCACTGACACATTTGGACGAAAGCAAGTGAGAGTCACAGAGCCTCCCAGCTTAGCAACCATCACAGGGGTTGGTTGGATTACGTTTGGTTTGGTAAAAGCACAAACTGTCAAAGCAAACAAACAAAATGGATCAAAGACAAAGACATGGATAAACCATTTCTATTAAAACGACATACTTCAAATGATTAAAAAAGGAACTCAATTAACTTACACTTACCCAAGTTGATGTAAAACAAAAATAAGTGTCTGACCATCATTTTTACATCAGTCACTTCTGCACTGCATAGTGTGTGGGTCTGACAGTGGGGCACCTTATATATGATGACACTTTACATGTCGCCGTCATACAGTGGGAGGGAACACTGAAACGAGAGATTTTATTGGCTGACTACCATCTTACAAGTGTGTCCTCTGGCTTACCATAGTTCAAAAACGTTTAAAGAAGACATTGTAAGTAAGTCAGAGTTACTGGATTCTGCCAATAAAATATAGGCTTGATACGGCTGCTTCTTTTTTTTGGAGAAATGAAACTTTTACTGAAATTTGTTAATCAAAAATCAGTTCCAAACATCTGTTTTTATGTTTGGACAGGAAACAGAGAAGAGTCTCATTCCGCTTTCTACAGCTAGTACCTCAGATACTACTTTGTCCTGCAGAGGTTGAACTAACCCTCAATGGGAATTTACCCACCATAGCATAACAACTGCATATCCAGCATGCTCTTGGTTTTCATCCTAGGCCCCTAGGTGGCTAATAAACACATATGTGGTTATGACATAATATGAGTTAACCCTATCTAAAAGTGTGCCTAGATCGAACAAATAGAGAGAATACCCATGACCTCTTGATTAGTGAAAGATCTCATAACTTACCCACACTTCACTGCTTGTTGCCCAGTGGCTGTAAAGGGCACTTTTTTTCAAATACAAGGTTTGGGTGGGAAGGAACCTACTATACCCCGAGTAAGATTCATTATCTATCAAAGTCAGCCCACAGATATAAATAGATGGATGATGACAAGGCTTGATGGAATCGGAATTTGGTTGTGGCAAGTGGTGGAAAAAGTACACAATTGTCATACACGAGTAAAAGTAAAGATACCTTAATAGAAAATGACTCAAGTAAAAGAGAACGTCACCCAGTAAAATACTACTTGAGTAAAAGTCTAAAAGTATTTGGTTTTAAATATATTTAAGTATCAAAAGTAAATGTTATTGCTAAAATATAGTTAAAAGTAGAAGTATAAATCATTTAAAATTCCTTATAATAAGCAAACCAGACAGCACCTTTTTCGTGTTATTGTAATGTATGGATAGCCAAGGGCACACTCCAACACTGAGACATAATTTACAAACGAAGCATGTGTGTTTAGTGAGTCCGCCAGATCAGAGGCAGTAGGATAAGTGCGTGAATTTTCCTGTCCTGCTAAGCATTCAAAATGTAACAAGTACTTTTGGGTATCCGTGAAAATGTATGGAGTAAAAAGTACATAATTTTATTCAGTAATGTACTGAAGTAAAAGTAAAAGTTGTCAAAAATATGAGTAGTAAAGTAAAGTACAGATACCCCGAAAAACTACTTAAGTAGTACTTTAAAGTATTTTTACTGAGGTAATTCACACCACTGTTTGTGGCTCACAAACTTCTCTGAATCATTTTATCCAGAAACAAACTGTTTGTGTATTGGTTTCCTTGACTTTAATGGTGGCTAATCTGATGCAGGCTAACTCAGAACAACAGGCCCTGTGTTCTGGAATCTAATCTGTTTACTGGAGAGTAAGACATGTGGTTTGGCCCCTTATGACAATTGTATCATCATCATTATTATCATCATTATATTACATATAAACATTGACTCTTATTTTTAAATTTATGAGTGCAAATCAACGTAACTTTTTTATTTATAATTTGGGGGTATGAAATAGAAAATAGAAATTGTTCAAATCCCTACAGAATTTGAACTTGATCAAATCAAATCAAATCAAATTTATTTATATAGCCCTTCGTACATCAGCTGATATCTCAAAGTGCTGTACAGAAACCCAGCCTAAAACCCCAAACAGCAAGCAATGCAGGTGTAGAAGCACGGTGGATAGGAAAAACTCCCTAGAAAGGCCAATACCTAGGAAGAAACCTAGAGAGGAACCAGGCTATGTGGGGTGGCCAGTCCTCTTCTGGCTGTGCCGGGTGGAGATTATAACAGAACATGGTCAAGATGTTCAAATGTTCATAAATGACCAGCATGGTCGAATAATAATAAGGCAGAACAGTTGAAACTAGAGCAGCAGCACAGTCAGGTGGAAGTTGAAACTGGAGCAGCAGCATGGCCAGGTGGACTGGGGACAGCAAGGAGTCATCATGTCAGGTAGTCCTGGGGCATGGTCCTAGGGCTCAGGTCAGTTGAAACTGGAACAGCAGCATGGCCAGGTGGACTGGGGACAGCAAGGAGTCATCATGTCAGGTAGTCCTGGGGCATGGTCCTAGGGCTCAGGTCCTCCGAGAGAGAGAAAGAAAGAGAGAAGGAGAGAATTAGAGAACGCACACTTAGATTCACACAGGACACCGAATAGGACAGGAGAAGTACTCCAGATATAACAAACTGACCCCAGCCCCCCGACACATAAACTACTGCAGCATAAATACTGGAGGCTGAGACAGGAGGGGTCAGGAGACACTGTGGCCCCATCCGAGGACACCCCCGGACAGGGCCAAACAGGAAGGATATAACTTGATGACCTGCTGTGGTTCTCATCATTGTCCACTAGAGCGCGGCATTCTCTCATATTTCACCTTTGGATAGGTATTGCTGACAGCGTCACGAAATCGATGCGCAGGCTTTAATGGGGCAGCAGTTTGTGTGTTGTGATTCTGGACGGAAAGATAGCAACAATGACAAGAAACTGCCATGTGGGGAATCGTAAATCGATAATTGAAGGTGTTTTGACTGGTTTCATGTCAAATATGGAAAAAATGTGCTGTAAGGATATATTTGAGAGACAACAAGTGAAATATAGATTACATGTTGTCAACAACCTAAACCAACTCCATCTGTTTTGCCCTATAGTTTGTTGCTAAACAACCAAACCATCTAATAAGAATTCACACCTATAATCTACCCAAAATACTGATAATCTCCAATTCATAGGAAACAAAACATAAATAAAAAATAAATAAATCTACTGTTCTTTGTATTTATCCCAGGAAAATGATTACAGGTCTTCATGCAATTTGTAGGTTACTATTTGTAACAGTGGTCGGTCAGGTATTTGAGGCGTGTACTTGATCCCCTACCGTATGAGAGGGAACAGGCAGGAGGCGCGCGAGATGCTCGAGAATCCTGTTCGGTCCTCTTCACTCGCTCCAGCCCCGCCTCACTACGACAACGCTGCCTGCCTGGTCCATCCGCATCTGTCACAACTGTCTGCAGCTGCTTGAGCTCCGTGGCATGCCCTCAGTTATACCGGGATTTAGGTGGAGGTTTTCACGAGAAAGATAGTTATGTCGGAGGTACGGAAATTTACCAAAAGGTTGAGTAAACCAGGAACTGCGGCGGAACTCAGGCAAAGCGTCTCCGAGGCTGTGAGGACATCGGTGATTGTGGTTAGTATGATGATGGCTAATAATCTCTTCTTTGGCTAGCTAACGGTAGCCTACCTTGCTGTCCAAACCCGCTCGCGAAACCATAGCCCGAGGGTCGGCTCCATTTATTCTGTTTAATCCGGAAAAGCCTAAGTGTACTTTTAGTTCATAACGTTACTTGAATGTCTGAATGTCGAAAGACAAATGTTTCCCCCCAGTTATTATCGAAGACGCGTGTCAGCGTCTCACCATTTCCTCTACGTCACCCACTGAGTAGAGCTTGCTACATTGGATTGGGATACAAGCTACCTCTTTCAATTTAAACATGCGAATTACGTCGTAATTAGCCTGTAATTAAGCAGTGACGGTTAGCAGAAAATGACCGTAATTGAAACGGGATAATGTCCATATAAAGGATGTATCGTATTTGCAGTATGTGTGTCTTTTCCCTGTGGATAGTGGTGTGACATTGTTCATGCA
Source organism: Oncorhynchus kisutch (assembly GCF_002021735.2). Taxonomy (NCBI): domain Eukaryota; kingdom Metazoa; phylum Chordata; class Actinopteri; order Salmoniformes; family Salmonidae; genus Oncorhynchus; species Oncorhynchus kisutch. The sequence continues at coordinate 27,246,654 of NC_034182.2, forward strand.
GAGAGAACACATGGTATTCCATTGGTCTTGGCTCCAGCTCCAGCGGCGGCTTTTGTGTGCTTGAGAATTGAGCAGTGCCAGTTCTGAGGTTGAATGTGCAGCTAGACTGCATGGTTTGCCTAGCTATCCCTATTCCCTGTCGTGTAGCCTGGTCCTTTCTTTCCCCAGTATTGAATATTGGATGTTCCAGGCATGTAAAGTATCATTATTGATCCTGGTGGTCTTTGATTATAGCTAGGTCTACAGTAAGAGTTCAGTCTCTATAGAAGCATTTCCTTTTTCTTTGTTGAAAGGACAATAGTAAGTGCTGTATCATGGATCATGATTTGTGCACTGGTCGGGGTTTGTGTTACAGTTGGACTGTGTGTAGTATTGGCCTGAAACCCTTTGATGATGCAGGGTATGGCTTGAGATAAATTGCATTTAATGCTGAAGAGGCACTGAGATTTAATCACTCACACAGGGCTCCTTTTGGTCCTCTGTGGTGTGTGTGTGTGTGTGTGTGTGTGTGTGTGTGTGTCTGTGTGTGTGTGTGTCTGTGTGTGTACATGACCTCTAGGATTGTTTGACCTCATGCCCTCTTGATTTGTCATAATGATAGTTCTCCACGGTAAACTCTCCCACACTGTCAATGTCATCTGATTCGCTAGACTTTTCTCTCTTTCTCATATCATGCAACCAATTGAAAATCCCAGCCAAGAAAACATTCAGTGGACTTTTGCAGATCTCTTAGGCCAGATCTTTTTATTCACAAATATCTCCACTCAAGTGAAGTCAATCAGGCATGGTAATCTTGTGATGAGGTTTGACGCTGACTGACGTGTGCTTGGCAACACAGGTTCCGAAGTGTGTTGTGTCTGGTTGAGCGGATGATCCTCAGGGTAATGGTCGCCGTGGTAATGAAGAACAAGCCCTGTTTTGTGGAGGTCACGGAGCAGGCATTCTCACATGGGGATTCCCTGGAGGCATGCTCCAACCATGCTTCCTGTGTGTGTGTGTGTGTGTGTGTGTGTGTGTGTGTGTGTCACTTATGTCAATGGGGCTGCTTGTCTTATTCTCCTTCCTGGAATTAACAGTTTTCTGCTCTTTCCATATTCCTGTATCTCTTAGTTAGTGTGTCTAGAAATGACCTTTCCTACATTCAATTGGAGCGGTGGGTATTTACTTTGTTCTGGGCTCCATTCTCTGTGATCTGAAAGCTCAATTAAAAGCCTTAACGTAGTTTCAGCTCATAAGACATTGAGACGTTTTGAATGTTAGCTGAAATGAACATACTGTAATCGACTAGGGTCGCTTAGATCATAAGGAAGCTCCTGAAGAGTCTCAAGAGGTGTTGTTTAGATCTTGTCTAGAGGAATGATATACATATAAGATTGTGTATTTACTCAAATCAAGTCAGGTCAAGGGTTGTGGAACATGGGAAGTCTGTGTTCTCAGTAAACACACAGACTGTAGTAGTTACTGGGGTCAGGGGGAGGACATTGGAACTGTTGGTGCATGTGTGTGTGTGTGTTGGTGCTTGCGTGCATGCGTATGTACACATAAACGGCAGTAGTAAAGCCCATCTGCTAGAGATAGACTTCTCCTCTGTCTTTCCACTGAACTGTATAAGACGCACAGCAATCTGGGAAAGTACTTCTCTCGCTAACATTATAGCCAAAGCCAGTGATGGTGTTTGGAGTGTCCGGGGCCAGATTGATTGCTGAGTTGAAAAACCGGTGTGACGTACAGTAAAGTCCCATAAAGAGATGAGAAAGTGACTATATATGGGCGAATGTAGCAGGCAGGCGGCTACGCCCCAACCAGAACTAACCCCTTCTTCCTCCTTTCTTGCTCTTTCGTTTTCTTTCTCTCCCAGGCTGTTCTTCTCTAAAGGAGTTGAGCCAGAACTCTCTCTCTTTCTCTCCCTCTCTCTTTTCCTCTCTCTCTCTTTCTATCTCTCCTATGACTCTCTCTCGCCCACCTTCTCTCTCTATCTCTTCGCTTTCTCTCTCTCTCCCCCTTCTCTCTCTCTCTATCTCTCACACAAACTGTCGCAATGGAACTGTATCTTCTGGTTCTGTGGTTCCACTGCTGCCCAACCTGTTGCACATGACAGGAAGCTGCTGCTCTCCTCTGAGCTGCTAGAAGTAATGCATTAAGCAGGCAGCAGAACCTACCTACAGTAGCTGATTGTAAGGCCCAGCGATTATGTTGTTTACCATGTACAGTTGAAGTTGGAAGTTTACATACACCTCAGCCAAATACATTTAAACTAAGATTTTCACAATTCCTAACATTTAATCCTTGTAAAAATTCCCTGTCTTAGGTCAGTTAGTATCACCACTTTATTTTAAGAAAGAAAAGAGCCGATACCGATTAATCGGACGATTGTTTTATTTATTTATTTGTAATAATGACAATTACAACAACACTGAATGAACACTTATTTTAACTTACTATAATACATAAATACAATCAATTTAGCCTCAAGTAAATAATGAAACATGTTCAATTTGGTTTAAATAATACAAAAACAAAGTGTTGGAGAAGAAAGTAAAAGTGCAATATGTGCTATGTAAGAAAGCTAACGTTTCAGTTCCTTACTCAGAACATGAAAACATATGAAACCTGGTGGTTCCTTTTAACATGAGTCTTCAATATACCCAGGTAAGAAGTTTTAGGTTGTAGTTATTATAGGAATTATATGACTATTTCCCTCTATACCATTAGTATTTCATTAACCTTTGACTATTGGATGTTCTTATAGGCACTTTAGTATTGCCGGTGTAACAGTACAGCTTCCGTCCCTCTCCTCGCTCCTCCCTGGGCTCGAACCAGCAACACAACGACAACAGCCACCATCGAAGCAGCGTTACTCAAGCAGAGCAAGGGGAACAACTACTAGAAGGCTTAGAGTGAGTGACTTTTGGAATGCTAATAGCGCGCGCTAACTAGCTAGGCATTTCACTTCGGTTACACCAGCCTCATCTAGGGAGTTGATAGGCTTGAAGTCATAAACAGCGCAATGCTTGACACCCGAAAGTGCTGTTTGAATGAATGTTTACGCGCCTGCTTCTGCCTACCACCGCTCAGTCAGATACTTAGATACTTGTATGCTTGAATGCTCAGTCAGATTATATGCAACGCAGGTCACGCTAGATAATATCTAGTAATATCATCAACCATGTGTAGTTAACTAGTGATTATGATTGATTGTTTTTTATGCTGGGCGGCAGGGTAGCCTAGTGGTTAGAGCTTTGGACTAGTAACCGGAAGGTTGCAAGTTCAAACCCCCGAGCTGACAAGGTACAAATCTGTCGTTCTGCCCCTGAACAGGTAGTTAACCCACTGTTCCTAGGCCGTCATTGAAAATAAGAATTTGTTCTTAACTGACTTGCCTGGTTAAATAAAGGTAAAAAAAATAAGATAAGTTTAATGCTAGCAAGCAACTTACGTTGGCTTACTGCATTCGCGTAACAGGCAGTCTCCTTGCGGAGTGCAACGAGAGAGAGCCAGGTCATTATTGCATTGGACTAGTTAACTGTAAGGTTGCAAGATTGAATCCCCCGAGCTGACAAGGTGAAAATCTGTTGTTCTGCCCCTGAACAAGGCAGTTAACCCACCGTTCCTAGGCCGTCATTGAAAATAAGAATGTGTTCTTAACGGACTTGCCTAGTTAATTAAAATTAAATAAAGGTGTAAAAAAAAAAATAACAATACAATTTTTAAAAAATCCCCGCACAAATATCCCGATTTCTTATTGTTATGAAAACTTGAAATCGGCCCTAATTATCCGGCCATTCCGATTAATCGGTCGACCTCTAGTTTACATACACTCAATTAGTATTTGGTAGCATTGCCTTTAAATTGTTTAACTTGGGTTAAACGTTTTGGGTAGCATTCCACAAGCTTCCCAGAATAAGTTGGGTGAATTTTGGCCCATTCCTCCTGACAGAGCTGGTGTAACTGAGTTAGGTTTGTAGGCCTCCTTGCTCACACATGCTTTTTCAGTTCTGCCCACAAATGTGCTATAGGATTGAGGTCAGGGCTTTGTGATGGCCACTCCCATACCTTGACTTTGTTGTCCTTAAGCCATTTTGCCACAATTTGGAAGTATGCTTGGGGTCATTGTCCATTTGGAAGAACCATTTGCGACCAAGCTTTAACTTCCTGAGTGATGTCTTGAGATGTTTTTTCAATATATCCACATAATTGTCCTACCTTATGATGCCATTTATTTTGTGAAGTGCACCAGTCCCTCCTGCAGCAATGCACCCCCACAACATGATGCTGCCACCCCGTGCTTTACGGTTGGGAGGGTGTTCTTTGGCTTGCAAGCCTCCCCTTTTTCCTCCAAACATAACGATGGTCATTATGGCCAAACAGTTCTATTTTTGTTTCATCAGACCAGAGGACATTTCTCTAAAAAGTATGATCTTTGTCCCCATGTGGAGTTGCAAACCGTAGTCTGGCTTTTTTATGGCGGTTTTGGAGCAGTCTTCCTTGCTGAGTGGCCTTTCAGGTTATGTTTTCGGACTCGTTTTACTGTGGATATAGATACTTTTGTACCTGTTTTCTCCAGCATCTTCACAAGGTCCTTTGCCGTTGTTCTTGGTAATTTTCGCACCAAAGTACATTCATCTCTAGGAGACAGAACGCGTCTGCTTCCTGAGTGGTATGACGATCCCATGGTGTTTATACTTGCAAACTATTGTTTGTACAGATGAACGTGGTACCTTCAGGCGTTTAGAAATAGCTCCCAATGATGAACCAGACTTGTGGAGGTCTACAATTTTTCTTCTGAGGTCTTGGCTGATTTCTTTTGATTTTCCCATGACGTCAAGCAAAGAGGCACTGAATTTGGATGTAGGCCTTGAAATATATCCACAGGTACACCTCCAATTGACTCAAATTATGTCAATTAGCCTATCAGAGGCTTCTAAAGTCATGACATAATTTTCTGGAATTTTCCAAGCTGTTTAAAGGCACAGTCAACTTAGTATATGTAAACTTCTGACCCACAGAAATTGTGATACAGTGAGTTTTAAGTGAAATAATCTGTCTGTAAACAATTGTTGGAAAAATTACTTGTGTCATGCACGAAGTAGATGTTCTAACTGACTTGCCGAAACTATAGTTTGTTAACAAGACATTTGCGGAGTGGTTGAAAAACAAGTTTTAACGACTCCAACCTAAGTGTATGTAAACTTTCGACTTCAACTGTACATGAATACACATGCGTGTGCGTGTGTGTGTGAGAGACATAGAACAATGACTGGGGGAGGGAAGGAGTGCGAAAGAGAGGGAGAATCACTGTGCACCAGCTGAAAGGGAAATAGTTGATCTAAAGTCCAGCATGTCCTCTCCCCACACTCCCTAATTCCCTGGACAGCAGTACAGCATACTCTCTGTTACATGTGCCAGGTGGGACACACTTACAGCTGAACTGTGGCAGGGTGTTTGAGCCGGGAGTCCTAGAGAGGGGCCTGGTGGTTCTCTGACATGTTAGCTGACTGTGTCTCTCTCTCCCTTGAGTCTTTTCCCAATGTCCTTGGCCACTGGTCAGTGGTCACTGCAGAACAGTCTCCTCTAATATGGATAGAGCTCTACCACATTCTGGGCTGCATGAAACTGCCCTCGGGCCCAGGAGTCTATTACCTTACATAGAGCAGATTACATTGTATTCAAGCCAGGATTACCCTATGTCATATTTTCACCTGCTTCTGCTGAGCCTTGCACTATTGTTAGAATGAATTATTATTGACGTTTCCTAGTTGCTTCTCCTTGGCTGACTTGCTTTGTCCTGGACTGATTCACATGACTTAGCCTATCATATGTGTGTTTTCTTTGAAACTGTCTTTGAATATAGGATATGAAATCATTCACTTCTCTATGAAACTCTCAACAGGATGCAGTGATGTGGTGGAGCAGCCATCTTTTGTTTTGTGATTGTGTTGCCTTGGTAACATGTCAGACTGAGCCACTCTCCAATGGCTGATGAAGTTAGATCTCCTGCAATAACCTGTGCCCTGCTGCTCTAATTTTCACTCACTGCAGCACGCAACCCCCCTCTGAACTCCCTGGAGTCAAAAAAGAAACAGTAGCCAGGAACTAAGACCCTAAGGTCAAAGGTTTTAAGGCATTTTTACAACCCTGTGCAGTGCCTAACCCCTCTGCAGAGTACTTCAGTAGGGACCATGTAACACAGTCAACCTCTGGTGTCGGAGTGTTGGACTCCAACCCCTCAAAGGGCATTCTGTTGAACTAGACTACTGTGCCATGTGATCACAATCCTCTCAATGTTTTGGGTGATCCTCCAGCTGCTCTAAAGATCTCCTCCAGTCCAGCAGTCAGCCTAATATTTTTCACCGCTGCCTTTCCCTCTGTTCTCTCTCTCTCTCTCTCTCTCTCTCTCTCTCTCTCTCTCTCTCTCTCTCTCTCTCTCTCTCTCTCTCTCTCTCTCTCTCTCTCTCTCTCTCTATCTCTCTCTCAATTCAAACGGCTTTATCGGCATGGGAAACATATGTTTACATTGCCAAAGCAGGTGAAATAGATAATAAACAAAAGTGAAATAAACAATCAGAAATGAACAGTCAACATTACACTCACAAAAGATTCAATGGAATAGAGACATTTCAAATGTCATATTATGGCTATGTACAGTGTTGTAACGTTGGGCAAATAGTTAAAGTCCAAAAGGGGAAGTAAATACACGTACATATGGGTGGTGTTTACAATGGTGTTTGTTCTTCACTGGTTGCCCTTTTCTTGTGGCAACAGGTCACACATCTTGCTGCTTTGATGGCACACTGGGATATTTCACCTAATAGATATGGGAGTTTATTAGAATTGGATTTGTTTTCAAATTATTTGTGGGTCTGTAATCTAAACTAGGTTTTCACCTAATTGTCTGCCTATAGGCCTCTCTCAATAGCAAGGTTAAGCTCACTGTCTGTACATAGTCAAAGCTTTCCTTCATTTTGGGTCAGTCACAGTCCGTTTTTTGGTTAATAATTTCCAATGTGTCAAGTGATTATGTTTTTGTTTTCTGGTGATTTGGTTGGGTCTAATCGTGTTGCTGTCCTAGGGTTCTGTGGTGTCTGTTTGTGTTTGTGAACAGAGTCCCAGGACCAGCTTGCTTAGAGGACACTTCAATAGGTTCATCTATCTGTAGGTGATGGCTTTGTTATGGACGGTTTGGGAATAGCTTCCTTTTAGGTTGTTGTAGAATTGAACGACTCTTTTCTGGATTCTGATAATATAATTAGCGAGTCTCTCTCTTTTCATGCTCTGCAGCCGCCCTCTGAACTTTGTGTCTCTCTGTGATCTCTGCCCTCTAACCTCAGTCATCTTTAGTTCAGGGAGAGTAGCTTCTCTCTGTCACATTGACAAATCTCTAGTCCAGCAGAGCAGAACAGATCAGGTGGGAAAAGAGGAGTGTGATGTTTTTCAGTCTCAGCTTCCAAACAACTGCCCAGACAGAGGAAAGCTGAAACACACTGTGCTTTTTCACAATTACACCATGCTGTTAGTGTGTTGTGTTACTCGTCTGGGACTCTGGTCTGTTTTGTACCCGGTCCACAGCCACCCTTATGATACTCTGTCCCCTCTACGGATCATATTGAGGGGGAGAGATGAAACGCACTGTGCTTTTTCACAATGACACCACCATGAGAGCTCAGGATTCAGTAGCTAGGAGGACTTTATTGGTCAGTCTCAGGCATCGTCCCAAATGCGTGTCTTTTTGTCGAGGCAAAACTTTGTGTGGAAGGTACTACGCAGCACTCTGGCGCACTCAACGTTGTTGATATACGTTGGCTTTCGCTGTAGGCCTATTTGTCAGGGAAACTGTGAAGCCAACTGTATAGCCTATTTCCTGTTTCTGTTTTAGTATTTTCTTAAAGAATGTGAAACAATGTTGCGTCTGTTTGCTGATTTTCATTAAATGGTGAATAGCTGTTCTTTATATGGACTAAATAAATGTGTTGATATGGGAAGACTATTATATATAGGCTATAGCATACCAAATGTTGATCAGTTATGAAAATGAAACATTTAATGTGGAAAAAGGCCAACATCTGTACGTTTTTTAAAATGTTTAAGTCTTTGTCACATGACTATAAACATGGAAAGGTTTTTATAGTAGGTTAGGCTATATTGGGTTCTCACCATCATTATTATTATTCACATCACTACAATTCAATCAAGTCACAATTATCAGATTTGGTATTGACATCAGTGAGCAGGCTTTGTGAGTCAGGAGAGACACATGGGTATCCCTACCAATGGAAAATGTCTGAAAACAAAAATGATTCTGAAATTCAGACCACAGAAATCTAAGGTTTATATACTGAACAACAATATAAACGCAACATGCAACAATTTCAACGATTTTACTGAGTTACAGTTCATATAAGGAAATCAATCAATTGAAATAAATAAATGCTAATCCATGGATCCTAATCTGGGCAGGGGCGCAGCCGTAGGTGGGCCAGGGAGGGCATATGCCCAGCCAATCAGTATGAGACTTACCCCACAAAAGGGCTTTATTACCTGTGTAATGATCATGCAGTTTAATCAGCTTCTTGATATGCTTTTGAACGGGGTATGGTTGTAGGTGCCAGGCGCACCGATTTGAGTGTGTCAAGAACTGCAACGCTGCTGCGTTTTTCACACTCAACAGTTTCCTGTGTGTATCAAGAATGGTCCACCACCCAAAGGACATCACGCCAAATTGACACAGCTGTGAAAAGCATTGGAGTCAACATGGGCCAGTATCCATGTGGAACGCTTTCGACACCTTGCAGAGTCCATGCCCCTATGAATTTAGGCTATTCTTTGTGCAAAAGGGGGTACAACTCAATATTAGGAAGGTGTTCTTAATGTTTTGTACACTCAGGCTTACTTTAGCTTACTGCTTACAAAAGAGCTAACAAATATTGTCACAATAAACAACATAGTGCTTTAAGAAAGAGATGGAAAATACATGACCAAGCAAATCTAACCAACGTATCCCCCTGTTTATGTGAAGGAGTGAGTGAGGGTGTGCCTTTTGTGTTTATGTGTCTGTCTGTCTGTCTGCATTTGCATTGTCTTTTCTTGTTAGCACTGATTTAGCTGATAGCTGCTTTATTGAACAAAGGTTTTTAATTGGCTTACTTTCCTGCCCTCATTGTAAGTTGCTCTGGATAAGAGAGTCTGCTAAATGACCGAAATGTAATGTAAATGTGTGGTAGCTTATCTGTGTGTCTCTTGGTAACTTGACTGTATGTTTCTCTACAGGAGCAGCCTAAGATCATTGAGCCGTTGGACTATGAGAACGTGGTGTTCCAGAGGAAAGCCCAGATCCACAGTGACCCTCACAGAGACCTGTTGCAGTGTCCTGTCGACGACATCTCGGTACACACACACACACACACACACACACACACACACACACACACACACACACTGATACATGAAACATTTGTTTAGTTTGTTCAAATTCAATGTTTTATTTGAGAATATTTATAAAAGTGACATACTCTTTCAAATATGTTCCTAGAAACACTGGATAACCAGGCACACATTTTGTACGGTAGCTAGGGAAAGCATTGCGACATATATCCCCGCAGTAGCATATAATATGAATACCAGAAAATACTGCAGGAACAGTGGTTTATTTTATACCAAGATCAGCGAATTCTGTGAGAATTGACCCAGGGAGGGCGTTCTTATAGATTTCTGTTTCTACGAAAAAGTGTCTTCTTTTCCCATTATTCACCAGATCACAGCCTTGTATTAGTCAAAACCAATCGACCCAGCCAGTCCAGTTTAACCCAATCACTGACAGATTATTGGGACTCTTTCAAATGCACATTATTCAAACACACGTGGTTCTGATCAGGAGACACAAAGCAGTAAAAGCCTAAACGACTGTTCACCCTCATCTCTTTCCAACCCCGCCCTTTCTCCCTCTCTGTGTAGGAGTCTCAGATCTCTCGTCAGAGGAGGACCGTGGTTCCCTCCGTGCCCCAGAATGCAGAGAGGGACGCCAAGAGCCTGTTTGCCAAAGAGGTACTCATTCAGTCGACCCTAGTACACAACAAAAAAATAGCTTGACAAGGCTATATCGTAATAGGAATCAATAGGAACTGCGAGGCCTGACCAGAAACAAACTACTGGTTGGTCCCAATCAAGAGATGTTGACCTGTTAACTGTTACTCAGCGAGCACCATACCTAAAGCAAAAACTTGACAACTTGACTAGAGGTCGACCGATTATTATTTTCAACGCTGATACCGATTATTGGAGGACCAAAAAAAGCCGATACAGATTAATTCATTTTTATATATATATTTGTAATAATGACAATTACAACAAAAGGTATTGATGTTTATGGTTAGGTACACATTGGTGCAACGACAGTGCTTTTTTCACGAATGCGCTTGTTAAATCATCACCCGTTTGGCGAAGTAGGCTGTGATTAGATTATAAATTAACAGGCACCGCATTGATTATATGCAACGCGGGACAAGCTAGATAAACTAGTAATATCATCAACCATGTGTTGTTAACTAGTGATTATGTTAAGATTGATTGTTTTTTATAAGATAAGTTTAATGCTAGCTAGCTAGCAACTTACCTTGGCTCCTTGCTGCACTCGCGTAACAAGTGGTCAGCCTGCCACGCAGTCTCCTCGTGGAGTGCAATGTAATTGTCCATAATCGGCGTCCAAAAATGCCGATTACCGATTGTTATGAAAACTTGAAATCGGCCATGCCGGTCGACCTCTAAACTTGACATACAGTGACACTTTTCTGGCATGGTGTGAACTGTGAACTCTTTATTACCCTGGTCCCCTGGTGTTGTAATGTTACTAATTGAGCTCTAATGTTGACCTGTTTGGCAGTGCATCAAGACTTACAACACGGACTGGCATGTCATCAACTACAAATATGAAGCGTACTCGGGAGATTTCCGCATGCTCCCAACGTAAGTCTAGAATAGAAAAGCTATTGATACACGCATGCTTCCAAGGTGCTATAAGGAAAACAAAAGCCATTGATAGAAAGAAACTGCATAGAAATGACCAGATTGTAGATAGGAAGCAAGGCGTAGATGTATTGACTATATAGACTAGCTGTTGATCCATTGAGGATTTAGACTAGCTGTTGATCCATTGAGAATATAGACTAGCTATTGATCCATTGAAGATATAGGCTAGCTTTTGATCCATTCAGAATATAGCATAGCTTTTGATTCATTGAGAATATAGACTAGATGTTGATCCAGTGAGGATATAGACTAGCTATTGATCCATTGAGGATATAGCCTAGATTTTAGTCCATTGAGGATACAGCCTAGCTTTTGGTCCATTGATATAGCTTAGCTTTTGATCCATTGATATAGCCTAGCTTTTGATCCATTGAGGATACAGCCTAGCTTTTGATCCATTGAGGATACAGCCTAGCTTTTGATCCATTGAGGATACAGCTTAGCTTTTGATCCATTGAGGATACAGCTTAGCTTTTGATCCATTGAGGATACAGCCTAGCTTTTGATCCATTGAGGATACAGTTTAGCTTTTGATCCATTGAGGATACAGCTTAGCTTTTGATCCATTGAGGATACAGTTTAGCTTTTGATCCATTGAGGATACAGCTTAGCTTTTGATCCATTGAGGATACAGCTTAGCTTTTGATCCATTGAGGATACAGCTTAGCTTTTGATCCATTGAGGATACAGCCTAGCTTTTGATACATTGAGGATACAGCCTAGCTTTTGATCCAGGTTATAGCCTACCTTTTGATACAGTACAAAGACACACTATTGAAATGACCAGAACCAAGATACAGTAGAAAGGAGTTGATGTATTGAGTATATAGTTCTTCACACAACAACCCTCTCTCTCACACAACAACCCTCTCTACACAACAACCCTCTCTCTCACACAACAACCCTCTCTCTCACACAACAACCCCCTCTACACAACAACCCTCTCTCTCACACAACAACCATCTCTCTCACACAACAACCCTCCCTGTCACACAACAACCATCTCTCTCACACAACAACCATCTCTCTCACACAACAACCCCCTCTACACAACAACCATCTCTCTCACACAACAACCATCTCTCTCACACAACAACCCCCTCTACACAACAACCCCCTCTACACAACAACCCTCTCTACACAACAACCCTCTCTCTCACACAACAACCATCTCTCTCACACAACAACCCCCTCTACACAACAACCCCCTCTACACAACAACCCTCTCTACACAACAACCCTCTCTCTCACACAACAACCATCTCTCTCACACAACAACCCCCTCTACACAACAACCCCCTCTACACAACAACCCTCTCTACACAACAACCCTCTCTCTCACACAACAACCCTCTCTACACAACAACCCCCTCTACACAACAACCCCCTCTACACAACAACCCTCTCTACACAACAACCCTCTCTACACAACAACCCCCTCTACACAACAACCCCCTCTACACAACAACCCTCTCTACACAACAACCCTCTCTCTCACACAACAACCCTCTCTCTCACACAACAACCATCTCTCTCACACAACAACCATCTCTCTCACACAACAACCCCCTCTACACAAAAACCATCTCTCTCACACAACAACCATCTCTACACAACAACCCTCTCTCTCACATAACAACCCTCTCTCTCACACAACAACCCTCTCTCTCACACAACAACCATCTCTCTCACACAACAACCATCTCTCTCACACAACAACCCCCTCTACACAACAACCATCTCTCTCACACAACAACCATCTCTACACAACAACCCTCTCTCTCACATAACAACCCCCTCTACACAACAACCATCTCTCTCACACAACAACCCTCTCTCTCACACAACAACCCTCCCGTCACACAACAACCCTCTCTCTCACACAACAACCCTCTCTCTCACACAACAACCCTCCCGTCACACAACAACCCTCTCTCTCACACAACAACCATCTCTCTCACACAACAACCATCTCTCTCACACAACAACCATCTCTCTCACACAACAACCATCTCTCTCACACAACAACCATCTCTCTCACACAACAACCATCTCTCTCACACAACAACCATCTCTCTCACACAACAACCATCTCTCTCACACAACAACCATCTCTCTCACACAACAACCATCTCTCTCACACAACAACCATCTCTCTCACACAACAACCATCTCTCTCACACAACAACCATCTCTCTCACACAACAACCATCTCTCTCACACAACAACCATCTCTCTCACACAACAACCCCCTCTACACAACAACCATCTCTCTCACACAACAACCATCTCTACACAACAACCCTCTCTCTCACATAACAACCCCCTCTACACAACAACCATCTCTCTCACACAACAACCCTCTCTCTCACACAACAACCCTCCCGTCACACAACAACCCTCTCTCTCACACAACAACCCTCTCTCTCACACAACAACCCTCCCGTCACACAACAACCCTCTCTCTCACACAACAACCATCTCTCTCACACAACAACCATCTCTCTCACACAACAACCATCTCTCTCACACAACAACCATCTCTCTCACACAACAACCATCTCTCTCACACAACAACCATCTCTCTCACACAACAACCATCTCTCTCACACAACAACCCTCTCTCTCACACAACAACCCTCCCGTCACACAACAACCCTCTCTACACAACAACCCTCTCTCTCACACAACAACCCTCTCTCTCACACAACAACCTTCTCTCACACAACAACCCTCTCTCACACAACAACCCCCCCCTCTCACACAACAACCCTCTCTACACAACAACCCTCTCTCTCACACAACAACCCTCCCTCTCACACAACAACCCTCTCTCTCACACAACAACCCTCTCTCTCACACAACAACCCTCTCTCTCACACAACAACCCTCTCTCTCACATAACAACCCTCTCTCTCACACAACAACCCTCTCTCTCACACAACAACCCTCTCTCTCACACAACAACCCTCTCTCTCACACAACAACCCTCCCTGTCACACAACAACCCTCTCTCTCACACAACAACCCTCCCTCTCACACAACAACCCTCTCTCTCACACAACAACCCTCTCTCTCACACAACAACCCTCTCTCTCACACAACAACCCTCTCTCTCACACAACAACCCTCTCTCTCACACAACAACCCCCGCTCTCTCACACAACAACCATCTCTCTCACACAACAACCATCTCTCTCACACAACAACCCTCTCTCTCACACAACAACCCCCGCTCTCACACAACAACCCTCTCTCTCACACAACAACCCTCTCTACACAACAACCCTCTCTGACACGACATGTGTTTTCACAGTAAAGGCCTGAAGATGGACAAGCTGCCGGCTCACGTGTTTGAGATCGATGAAGACGCAAAAGATGAGGTGAGTGGAATGTTAGGCCTGGGGGTGATGGACCTGTGTGTGTGTGTGCGTGTGTGCCTGTGTGCGCGCGTCTACGTACATGTGTGCGCGAGAGAGAGAGACATTGATTATCAGACGATGTTAAGTGGTCTGGTATGCTCAAGAGTATTTTGTGTGGCCAGTTCACTCACGTCCTCTAGGCCTTGTTGGCTTGGTGGTAGTCATATTTTTTAAAAACTTTTGACTTTGAGCATAACATCAACACATTGCTGCATCCCCCCCAAAGCATTTTAGAAAAGATGCTAACAATACAATACAATGCATCAAATAACAGTAATTCAATAGAGATACTGTAGCTTACATCCAGAAACCCTAACCGCCACTGTGCCACTGTGATGTGGTTTTGTGGCGGGAGAGCATTTGCAGCTGTACTCAGTAGGGTCTACAGCCACAGCCTGTTTCCAGATGTGTTTGTGCTATCTTGCCTACGCCTATGGTCATTGTCACATTAGGAGTAGGCAAGACAGCAGATCTGGGACCAGGCTACTGCAGCCAACCAGTACAGCCAGTAGCTGTCCTCATCACTCCTCTTTAGCAGTGAAACCAGAGCTCTACTTTTCTAAAAATAGTTCTCATCGACTCCCCCCTCCCTCATCAGCCTGGCCGGATGTGGATAAACTTCACATTAAAAAGGGTTGTAATTGAACGATTGAAGGAAAATAAACAGCTGCCAGACATATTGCTGAGAGCACAGAGCAGACAGCGGAGGCTATCAATGAATCACTACAGGGCTGCGGCTAGAATGGAACCGTATTCCCTATATAGTGCACTACCTTTGACCAGAACCCTATGGGTCTTGGGCCCAAATGTAGTGCACTATACAGGGAAATAGGCTGCCATTTTAAATACACCAAAGTACTAAAACGAGAGGGAGAAAGAGAGCAGAGCAGAGGCTATCTATCAATCCAGGCAGCACAAAAAGAGGCTTGCTAATGTTACATGACTTACAATGTCCTTTATTGCTACACCCCAGACATCTTGTCTCCGAGGGAGAGAGCAGTAATTAATAGTGTATCAAATCAAATAGTTTTGGCACATGCGCCGAATACAACAGGTGTAGTAGACCTTACAGTGAAAGCCCTTAACCAACAATGCAGTTTTAAGAAAAATAAGTGTTAAGAAAGTACTCAAATAAACTGAAGTAAAAACATAATAATAATGAAAATAAAGAAGAAAAACAAAAATAACAAGTAATTACGGAGCAGCTATATACAGGGGGCACCGGTACAGAGTCAATATGCGGGGGCATAGATTAGTTGAGGTAATTGAGGTAATACATGTAGGTAGAGGTAAACTGACTATGCATGGATAATAAACAGAGAGTAGCAGCAGCATACAAATGTGTGCATACAAATGTGCATACAAATGTGTGTGTATATGTGACATTTAGGTTTCATGGGTGGCACAAATTGGGATATGGGGGAGGATATATGGGTATATGCAAATTAAAACTGTAGTATAATATACTATTGTAATTACTGTAATGTTTTGTGGACTATAGTGTTTTTGGAGACATTATTGTAGTAATTACTGTAGGGTTTTTGCAGTCTGTAGCATACTGCAGTATTTACTATAGTATTCTACTGTATACTACAAAATGATATAGTAAGAATTACACATGGCAGAGGGATACTACAGTGTGTAGTATATTGTAACTACAGTTTACCACATAATTATATAGTAAGTACAGGAGTATTCTATAGTCAACTGGAGTATTTTTTCACGTGGGATTGATAGAGGATTGATAGAGTAGAGGGGTGGATAGTGGAATGAAGGGCGTTCTCAGAACGCCACTCAAAGCAAGGGAAGGGTGGGTGTGTTGAGGGAGGACCGAGGAGAGAGCTCAGCCAATTGGATTACAGGACAGAGCTAGAGAGAGGCGTACTTACGATCGGACGAGCGCAAAGGATAGTGCCACTTCTCAATTTGTTAACTGAGCTGTTTGTGTGTGTGTGTGTGTGTGTTTGTGTGTGTTTGTGTGTGTTTGTGTGTTTGTGTGTGTGTGTGTGTGTGTGTGTGTGTGTGTGTGTGTGTGTGTGTGTGTGTGTGTGTGTGTGTGTGTGTGTGTGTGTGTGTGTGTGATAGCTACAGTATGGCATTTCTCTGTATATCCCAACAACAGTAAAAGGATTAGGTATTCGATTGGGAAACATATTTACTGTGTGTGTAAGTGTCTCTCCTTTGATTGGCAATGTCCTTGTTATGGATATTAGTGTTGGGATAAATGGTCTCATGGAGATTTTCACTGCAAATTAGTTGAGTTGGTGAAGTGATGATTGTGGTTAAATGGGTTAAATGGACTTCCCATTCATGGGAAGCAGAGAAATTCTCTCCATATCTTTCTGTATGAATTATGTATGTCTCTGCACATTGTGTGTGTGTGTGTTAGACTCAGTGACAAAAGTTATTTTGTTTGTGAATGTGTGGTTATTATTTCTGTTTGTGTGATTGCATGGGTGTATGTTTGTCTGTGTATCTGTGCAAACATGTATCTGTGTGTTTGTCTGTGGGTGTGTGTGATGTGGGTTGATTAGCCTATTGATTGTATATCCTTACCCATTATCAATACTAACTCTCCTTCCTTTGTGTGTGTGTGTGTGTGTGTGTGTCACCAGGACTCGTCCTCTCTGTGCTCTCAGAGAGGGGGTATCATGAAGCAGGGCTGGCTGCAGAAAGCCAACATCAACAGCAGCCTGTCTGTCTCCATGAGGGTGAGTCAGAACAGCTCACCCACCATCCTTGTCTACTGACTATTCAGAAAGTACTCAGACCCCTTGACTTTTTCCCCGAAAATGTACGTTACAGTCTTATTCTTAAATTGATGATTTTTTAAATATTTTTTTTCCGACCCTTTGTTATGAGACTTGAAATTGAACTCAGGTGCATCCTGTTTCCATTGATCATCCTTGAGATGTTTCTACAACTTGATTGGAGTCCACCTATGGCGAATTCAATTGATTGGATATTTTTTATGATTTTTTAAAATGTAACCTTATTTAACCTATACAGGTGTTTGTCATTGAGATATAATCTATTTTTCAAGAGATACCTGGTGCAACAGCAGCAGGCAGCAGGGGGAACAAAGTTTCAGACAAAACGACTTATATACACTAACACAATAGAGCGCAAGAGCGCAAATACAGGATTGTGTCGAGGCACAGATCTGGGGAAGGGTACCAAAACTTTCCTGCAGCATTGAAGGACCACAAGAACAAAGTGGCCTCCATCATTCTTAAATTAAAGAAGTTTGGAACCACCCAGACTTCCTAGAGCTGGCCGCCCGGCCAAACTGAGCAATCGGTGGAGAGGGGCCTTGGTCATGGAGGTGACCAAGAACCTGATGGCCACTCTGACAGTGTTCCTCTGTGGAGATGGGAGAACCTTCCAGAAGGATAATCATCTCTGCAGCACTCCACCAATCAGTCCTTTATGGTAGAGTGGCCAGAAGACGGAAGCCACTCCTCAGTAAAAGTCACATGACAGCCCGCTTGGAGTTTGCCAAAAGGCACCTAAAGGACTCTCAGACCATGAGAAACAAGATTCTCTGGTCTGATGAAACCAAGACTGAACTCTTTGGCACCATCACTACGGTGAAGCATGGTGATGGTAGCATCATGCTGTGGGGATGTTTATCAGCGGCAGGGACTGGGAGACTAGTCAGGATCTAGAGAAAGATGAACAGAGCAAAGATCAGAGAGATCCTTCATGAAAACTTTCTCCAGAGTGACCTCAGACTGGGGCGAAGGTTCACCTTCCAACAGGACAACGACCCTAAGCACACAGCCAAGACAATGCAGGAGTGGCTTCGGGACAAGTTTCTGAATGTCCTTGAGTGGCCCAGCTAGAGCCCGGACTTGAACCCGATTGAACATCTCTGGAGAGACCTGAAAATTGCTGTGCAGCGTTCCTCCCCATCCAACCTGACAAAGCTTGAGAGGATTTGCAGAGAGGGATGGGAGAAACACCCCTAATACAGGTGTGCCAAGCTTGTAGCGTCATACCCAGGAAGACTCAAGGCTGTAATGGCTGCCAAAAATGCTGCAAAGGGTCTGAATACTTATGTGAATGTGATATTTTTTATTTAAAAAAATGTCTAAACACCTTTCTTGCTTTGTCATTATGGGGTATGGGGAAAACATTTTTTAAATCCATTTTAGAATAAGGCTGTAACGAAATAAAATGTGGGAAAAGTCAAGGGGTCTGAATTCTTTCCGAATGCACTGTAGATGTACAATAAATGACGTAGATCATGTACCACAAAAACACTGTGCAGGCGTTTGTTCAGCACTAACATACCTGATTAGGGCCCTATAAAATCAGTTATATATAAATATTCCGTTTTTCCATTTCGTTTTCCCAGGTTTCAGTTTTTTCCTATTTCTTTCAGGTTTTCACTCTCAAAATCATTAAAAAATATATAAAAACAACACAATTGGATGTTCTAAGTCCATATCAATGCTTAAATCACATCAGGAGTCCATTTGAGGACTTGGAAATATCAAGTACATTTATTTTGGGGTGGACATAACCTTTAATTCAGGTGTGCACCAGCAAGAGACGTGTTTGCTTAGCTCTGTTTCTGATTGTAGAGTTTGCTAATCACAAATCACCAAATAATCATAATATCATTATGCAGGTAGGTATAGGATACTTTGTCGTTAACATTTTCATTTCGATTTTTTGGGGGAAAGCCTTTCCATCTTCCATAAGACGGTTATCATTAGCATCATCGCTAACAAAGTGGTAGACAAACAAACACGCACACACAGACAGGGCCATTCCCGCGTTGCCTTTTCAGAAATAAATAAAGAAGGCAAATCAGAATCAGTGATGCTTCTTGTTCATGTCTTATGATAACCCGGGAGCTGTTTTATAATAATCCTGAGCTAATTAATTTTAGAATAAATTAAATGCAATTTTGAATATTGTTTTAATGTCTGGATTCTGTGATTCCTTCCGCGTTCTCCGCATCGCAGATTTGATAGGGTCTTACCTGACTCAGCTAATCAAAAAAAGTGTCTACAACTGTATTTGAATGCCACATCAATACATTTGATCACCAGCCTTATCTACCTTTGTACCCACACATCCACTAGACTGTACAGCAGATGAACACTTAGAAATAAATGCGCAGTGGCTATTGGATGATTTTGAATTGAAACCCTTCTTCTGATTATCAGGTGTTTAAAAGGAGGTATTTCTACCTGTCCCAGCTGCCAGACGGCTCCTACATCCTCAACTCCTACAAGGATGAGAAGAACTGCAAGGACACCAAAGGATCCATCTACCTGGACTCCTGTATAGACGTCATTCAGGTGACCTGGGCCCTTATACACAAAGAGTCTCTGAGTAGAAGTGCTGATCTAGGATCAGTCTGGTCTTTTAGATTACAATTCCTTAGATTACATGGACGGGGGAACTGATCTTAGATCAGCTACTTTTGAGATGCTCATTGAATACGGTCCCTTAATTTCACCTTGACTTGGAAATCATTGACGTCGTGTGGTTGTTGTGAATAATACAGTACGGTATATCTTTGTATATGGTTAATGTTTGTTCCTAATGTGTCCTGGGAATAGATTGACCATTTGCTTACAGAGGCACACCATCCGCTCTGGGCTTTATGGAGACAGACAAATCTAAATATATTGTCTTGTCTGTCCTAGACGCTAGACTTTCCTCCTGCCAGCCATGGAGGGAAGTCTGTGATAATCAAATAGATCATTCTATGTTAATACAATTAATAGGTAATAATTCTCTGGAGGCAGAAATGGCAGCAGGACACTCAGAATTAGGCTTTTAACACAACAGCCCACTGGGAAAAAACTGGTTGAATCATCGTTGTTTCCATGTAATTTCAACAAAGAATTCAATGTGATGACGTTGGATCGACTTGGAAAATGGATTGGATTTGCAAAAGTCATCAACGGAATTTAGTCTTTTTTTCACCCAACTTTGAACCTAAATCCAATATGGTGACATTTTTTGTTGATTTCACATTGAATTCACGTTAGTTGGCAACTTTCAATTGTAAACCAAACTACACGTTGAAATGACGTCTGTGCCCAGTGGGATTAGTTGCTAATAAAGATTTAGGCCTAAATCGGCACCTAGCAGCATTTTAACCAAAGGCTGTTATACTAGCTGTCCAGTCTGTTTTATAAATGTGCAATAGTCATAAAACACAATATAGGGAATTGGCAACTCGTTCTCATTCTGAGAAATAAGGTATTGATTGAACAAAGTAGACAGGCTAGCATGCTGTTCAAACAGTTGGAGACAGACAGAAGGCTGTGTTCATAACAATTCTACTGTTCTGCCTCGTTATCTAGCTAGCAATTAGATCCAAGTTGGCTAAACTTGAAATGTAAATATTAGCTGTCTACTCACCAGCACGTTTGAGCATTGAGCCGAGTGTTATTAGGTTATATGCTGATCCAACCAGATGTGCTCTCTTTCTCTCCTCCCCAGCGCCCTAAGATGCGCTTTAACAGCTTTGAGCTTTGAGCCACAATGACTAAATGACTCCAACCGAACGTCTATATTTTCACCCCAGGTGCCCTAAGATTGGTTGGAACTACTTTAAGATTATGTTACTAAATGACTCAAACCAACCCTCTGCTCCCTGTCCCCCCCTCCAGTGTCCTAAGATGCGCCGTAACGGCTTTGAGCTGAAGATGCAGGAGCGCTACAGCCACCTCCTTTCTGCGGACAGCGAGGCGGAGATGGAGGAGTGGGTGGTCACCCTGAAACAGGCCCTGCAGAGCAGCACTGAGGGAGGAGACAGGAGGAACGGAGGAGACGGCCTAGACTGTGCCCTGGGTGAGGATGGACTGGACACACAAACACACACACACACATTGTATGCCGTACTCTCCTAGACCTGCAGTTCAACATCTTACAGTTTTTTACAACCACTTTGGCACTCATTTCAGAACCTTGTGGTCATTTTTCAAAACTCTAGACGCACAACTCAAAACGGTCATCACTTGTAACACAGGCTGTCCAATGTTCAAAACATTGCATTGTGCATTCATATCTTTAAAGGAACCTTGCACTTTCAGAATCATTGGTTCAAATAACTAGTTTATCATGAAATACCATAGGAACATTCATTTAGATCACCCACACACAAGATACTGTGTAGTTGTTCGCACAATCATTAAATATTGTAGTACAAAATTGTTTCATGATGATGCTACACATAAATACATCACTGTAAAAAGGACCAGTAGAGAGAATACTACAGACACAGTGGAATCATTGAACAAAATCTGAAATGTATTGATGAAATACAATAAAATCACAACATAGGTTTCTTTGATTCAAAGCAAAAATAATCAGCTACAAAAAAGAAAAAAACTACAGTAAAACGTCAATTGCAGTATTCCTCACCTGGTTTACTGTAAAAAGCAAACCAAAGGATTGATTACTGTACTTCTATATTTCCCTCAACCCTGTCTTGTGGATTTGGCCACAGGTTCTCAGCCACATCACAATGGATGTTTTCATTAGCCAAACATCTTGGGAAGAATCTTCGGGCATGGCGAATCATTGCATGCGTCATCCATGGCCTGGAGAAGCGTGGCTTGTTCGAGAAGGCGCCTATCATATTCCTTCCACCTCCATGTGGAGAAAAAATCCTCAATCGTGCTAAGGAAAGGAGAGTATGGGGGTAAGTACAGGGTGGTAAATTGTGGATGGGCCTGAAACCATGCTTGCACCATTTGAGCATGGTGGAACCTGACATTATCCCACACAATGACATAGGTCACGCCATCAGCTCTACAGACCTGATTTAGCTCATCAAGGAAGGTTACAAGGAGAGCTGCATTATATGATCAAATACGAGGTCTGCGTACCACCACACCATCTTCCAATATAGCCGGACATGGTGATGTTGTCCAGGTCCTTGGATGGTTGCCCGTTGGCCAATGAAATTCCGACCTCTCCTCCTTGTTTTGGCCAGGTTGAAGCCTGCCTCATCCAAAAAGAGGAATTTGTGATGGTTTTCGTCAGCATCCAGCTCCATCACCTTCTAAAAAGACGTCTTGGAAAGATAATTACTGATTACAATGATGTAGAATGTTGGGGGGATTTTTTCACAACAGCCATCTTGAAACTGAACATACCTGAACATACTCAGTCCTCAGTTGCTTCACTCTGTCTGCATTTCTTTCTAAAGTCACACGGTATAGCTGTTTTAGAGACCCCTGGTGCCATTTCAGCATGCATGCAATAGCCTGCAAACTTATGGCTTCCACATTGTTCAACATGTCGTCATTGTCCAAGATGTACTGCCGAATTTCTGTAAGGCGAATATAATTTCTGGCCTGAACCAAATTGACCACACCCCGCTCTTGTTGGTCTGTCAGAATTTTGCCTCTGCCTCCCATATTTGACCTAGTCTCAATTCTGCAGGGAAAATTACACTAAGAACACATTTAGTCACATCACCTACAACGTGGTACATGTTGGCATGCAGTATACAGTGGTTGCCCCACTAAAGGTTTTGCGATAATGCTGCTGTAATTTAGTACGGTACCCTACGTCACCACTTCATTGCTCCAGACCAGCGCAAGGGGGAGTTAGAGCACTGTTTATGCTTTTGGGTCCTACTGTGTCTCTAACTGACAATGAATGGGCGACATAAACCTAAATAGAAACTGATAATTGTGCACGACTTCAGTATTACTTACTAAAACTGTTGTTACACTAAGGTTTTTATTACTTATTTTGTTAGGATTATTTTGTAATGTAGCCCACTCCCGACCGGTCCTGTTGTACAGCGCTTGTGTGGCTGAACAGTCGTAAGACACTGCATAGCAGTGCAAGCTGTGTTGCTACAGATGCTGGTTCAATACCTGTGCCGGGCTTCGACTGGGCAACCCATGAGATGACTGTAGGTTTTTGGTTTCTCTCCCTCTAGAAACAGAAATAAATTATTCTAAATAACAAACTGGCTTTATTTACAAATTAGTAACAATGTCTCACCCCATGTTCAAGAATGGCCTTTTTCTTGCTCATTTTACATTATTTGAAAACAAAATTATCTCCAAAATATTGTTATTTTTTAAACAAAGCAATTATTTTTTATTATTATTATTAATTTAGAATTATTATTATTAATTTAGAAATTCTCACTGATATATTATTAACCCTGTTATTAGCAGGACAATATATACAGTTCTCCAGCTGTATCCACTGAAAGCGCGTGAGGTTCAAGGCACGAGGGCAGGGGGCACGGAACGGACCTAGCCCATGGGGAAGGGAGGAGGAGGAAGGGGGGCACTGTGCTACCCCACCGGGTAGAACAAAGCAACACTTCTAGGGGCATTGCACTAATAATGGTGCTGACTAGGCAAACGTTGCCCGCACGACACAGGGATTCTTAAGCTAAATAGTCCTGTACTGTAGCCTACTCCCGACCGTCACGTTGTACAGCGCCATATTTTCCGTTCCATCCTAATGGAAACCCAGAGTGTTTTTAGTTTTTCTTGGAATAGAAACACCATAATATTAAGCTAATTAATTAAGCAAAATGTCTTAAAATCAGTCCTATATACCTTGTTCTTACAAAAAAGGTTTGAAATTCTCTAGGACAGCCACTTTTGAAGGTTATCAAATGCTTCTCAAAGATGACCTCTGGTGGTCAAACTAGCACTAACTAGCATTAATGGTACCAGTGGTTGGCACTTAAATAACGTGCCATAGAATTCTGCGACACCACGCAAGCTGTGCTGCAGTACGCTGCAACTTATAAATAACGAACCACTGTACAGTAATTTGACAATTGAGAGTAGCCTAATGTTTAGTGCATGCTGAAGACTTACCGGTTCTCATTGCGGAAAGTTCTGATGATTGAGGTCACGGTTGATTTTCTGCTGCCGCTGTCTTGGTCCGTGGCCTTGTTCTCTAGCACGTTCCCCCACATCTCTCAAATGAGGCCCACGACCACCTCTCAGAAGGGGTGCTTGTCCCCTGCCATTCCTTTGACCACCACGTCTTCCTCGTCTTCCTCCTCCCACTGCTTGACCTCTTGTGACCTGGATCACCTGCCAGCTCCAATGTTATCACTATGTTGTTGTAGGTGGATACCACTCATTTCACTATATACTCGTACCACAATGTGAAATCAATCATCAGCAATGAGTTGGCAGTATTGGAAAATACATTTCAAGGGCCTGCATACATACACTCACCGACCACTTTATTAGGTACACCTGCATGTTAACGCAAATAGTCTGCTCCTTCGAACAGCGAATCATCTGGATGTCTGCAACTCAATATATAGAGTATATATAGTAGAGAGCTTTAGTTGTTGTTCGACCAAACATTAGAAAGGGTAAAATGCGTAATCTAAGCAACTTTGACCGTGGTATGATTGTTGGTGCCACACATGGTGGTTCCAGTATCTCAGAAACAGCTGCCCTGACTACAGTCTCTACAGTTTACAGAGAATGGTGTGATAAAAAAAACACATTCAGTGAGTGGCAGTTCTGTGGGCAAAAACACCTTCTTAATGAGAGAGGTCAGAGGAGAATGTCCAGACTTATTCAAGCTAACAGAAAGGCCGCAAATGCTCAAATAACAGCCGTTTAAAACAGTGGTGTGCAGAAGGGCATCTCTTAACGTACAACACCGTGAATAATTCAGGCTGTTGTGTAGACAAATGGGAGTCCTACCCGGTACCAGATAGGTGTACCTAATAAAGTGGCCGGTGAGTGTACAGTAATGTCAAACCTGAAAACATGGTCTGGAAAAGTGGTACGTGGGACCATAGAAACAGTGTCTGATAAAGAATGAGGATGAAATATTTATTCCATAGATAATGTAGTCCAATTGGTTCATGTTCCACGGTAATTGGTGTCAATGGATCTCGTTATCCTGAAACTTTCATGATCTAAACATGGAATATTGTTCATCAGTTGCCATAAAACGAAAACAGTTACTTATCATTTTGAGCAGTTGTATCAATTGATAGTTAGATCAGTGTAATGAAATGAATAGACAGTCATCTCAGATGTAATGTGTGAATTGAATTTTGAAATGGTAGTACTTTGAGGTTAAGTTGTGTCATTTTGAACAGGTGATTTTAGCTTTATGTGTATTGTATCCAAGCAATTGGAAGAAGTGTTAGAGTTTTGAAAAATTTGCATTTTGATCATCGGTTGTGCGTATTGTGTCTATAGAGTTTTGAAAAGTGACATGAAGGTTCTGAAATTAGTGCCAAAGTGATTGTAAAAAACTGTATTTAGCTAATCCACTCCTGCCATTTTTTCCAAAGAAAAGTTGCACCTGTCTTTCAACACAGTCTTCTCCTCTAGGGGGTTCAATTACCTTCCCGTAACCTGTAAACGCACACTGAAAAGACTAAATTGTCAATTACAGGATGATACACAACAGTTGGTCAGCAAGGCAGCATTGTATTGCTAGTTTTCACCGGTCATTTTATCTGCCTCTAGAATTTAGTTCCCATTTCAAACTTCACTGGAATCGGTCACGAGTGTCTTTGCATGCATACGTGTCTGTCTATGCGTTTTTCACACGTGTGTGTGTCTGCATGTTTGCCTGTGTGTACAGCCTCCGAGCAATTGACAGTTGGGGACATTCATTTTCTCATAAGGGCAGACCCTCTCTACTCAAATGTCCCTCTAAAAACAAGTACAGTAAGTTCTCATATGCCTCTGAGATTCTGAGAGATTTGGCTAATATAGCAGAAAGCTGTGGGAGTCAGTTAGCCTGGCTGGTCGCCAGTTCCCCCTGCAGCACACTGAATGGAGTCAGACACGCAGCAGATTTGGTAGGAAAAGCTCATTGGGACATCACTCAACATGAAAGGTGAAGAGTGTAAAATGAAGTACAATCAGTGGTGTAAAAATACTTTTAAGTACTACTTAAGTAGTTTTTGGGGGGTATCTGTCCTTTACTATTTATATTTTTTGACAACTTTTACTTTTACTCCACTACATCCCTAAAGAAAATAATGTACATTTTACTCCTTACATTTTCCCTGACACCCAAATGTACTCCTTACATTTTGAATGCTTAGCAGGACAGGAGAATTGTCTAATTCAAGCACTTATCAAAATAACATCCCTGGTCATCCTTACTGCCTCTGATCTGGCAGATTCACTGCCACTCACAGACTCACAAATGCTTTGTATGTAAATTATGTGTGAGTGTTGAACTGTGACCCTGGCTATCCCTAAATTAAAATAACAAATGATTTATACTTTTACTTTTGATACTTAAGTGCATTTAAAACCAAATACTTTTGGACTTTTCCTCAAGTAGTATTTTACTGGGTGACTTTTACTTTTACTTGAGTCGTTTTCTTTCAATGTATCTTTACTTTTACTCAAGTATGAAAATTGGGGTACTTTTTTCCACCACTGAGTAGAATCATCCAGTAGCTTTGTGCAGGTCAACATCCAAGTACACAAGTCTAGGAGGATCAGATATCAAGGAAAAGGTGCTCTAATATCAGATGTCGTTATACTCATTCCAATCATACATGAGGCTCTATGGTCAGTACTCTTTTTGACTGACTCCTCTCTCGTCCAATCAGATGAGGACAGCAGCAGCCAGGGGAAAGGAGAGAGCCTATTGGAGAGTCTGGGGAGGAGCCTTCACCCTGAACTCAACAAGGTAATGCTGTTACATGCTGACCACACCACATGCAGAATGCACTGCAAGTCCTTCCTCTCCCATCTCCTCATTGGTTTTTAGAAGCATATACCCACGTGCTATCTTCTCATTGGTTTTTAGGAACATGTGCCCACGTGGGTGATTGAAAAATGAACTGAGGTCAGTTGTGGTAATGCACCTTATTATGAAAGTTAGTTGCCAATCGCCATATAAAGTTCAAAGAAGAAAAAGAAGCATGGAAGCAGGAGAGATGACTAGAAACGATTCGGTTGACTGTTTTATGTGTGGATTAATTGTCGGAGTAGAGGACCTTGTGCATTTCAGGTCAAATAACAACTCAATATTTATATCCCAGTACAAATTAGCTAGCAACAGCAAGCTAGCTAGCTAAATAGGACAAATTAGCTAGCAACAGCAAGCTAGCTAGCTAAATAGGAGAATTAGCTAGCAACTGCAAGCTAGCTAGCTAAATTGCCATAAATGTTTAATGCTTTTCGACCTGTCCCCAAATTAATAGAATTGGTTCAGAGTTTGTTTTGATATTTCAACCTGCGTGTCGTGATCATGTTTGGTGTGGGGGGACAAAATCAATTTGCCCACGATGGCACACGCGGTTTGGGCGTGGTGTCACTCAACTCCAGCCACTTTAATAATGGGAATTGATGGGAATTGATGTAAAATATATCACTAGCCACTTTAAACAATGCTACTTAATATAATGTTTACATACCCTACATTATTCATCTCATATGTATACGTATATACTGTACTCTATATCATCTACTGCATCTTTATGTAATACATGTATCACTAGCCACTTTAACTATGCCACTTTGTTTACATACTCATCTCATATGTATATACTGTACTCGATACCATCTACTGCATCTTGCCTATGCCGCTCTGTACCATCACTCATTCATATATCTTTATGTACATATTCTTTATCCCTTTACACTTGTGTGTATAAGGTAGTAGTTTTGGAATTGTTAGTTAGATTACTCGTTGGTTATTACTGCATTGTCGGAACTAGAAGCACAAGCATTTCGCTACACTCTCATTAACATCTGCTAACCATGTGTATGTGACAAATACATTTGATTTGATTTTGATTTGATTATCAACATCAATCACACACTGCAGAGGAACCCATAAAATAGGCCTACTGTTCATTTAAAAAATGTTTTACTAAGCATCTGATACATAATGTAGCCGTCTGTGTGGTCCACTCTTAGGCGTAGTGTGTGTACCCCGTTGCTGATTGATTCAGCCTGGTGGATGTTGGCAGTACGTTTTAGTCTGACTTGCTCTCTTCACCTCTGGCCTCATTAGCAGCCGTGCTTTATTCTAGCAGTGTGGATATTCCTCACACACACATGGTAGTGATCCTAGCCACATGGTGGAGAGGTTTTAATAGGGTCATTCAGACAGAGCGTATCCTGTTTCGATCGGAGAGAAAGGAACGTTTTATTCAAAAAAGGGTTCTTCGGGTGTCGCCATAAGAGAACCCTTTTGGGTTCCAAGTAGAACCCTTTTTGGTTCCAGGTATAACCATGTTGGGTTCCATGTAGGAGGGTTCTCCTATGGACGACAGCTGAAGAACTCTTTTTAGGTTCTAGCAGATAGATTATTGATAAGCAATGTGTTTCTAGTCAGTTAGAGAAACAAAATGCCTGTGGCCCTATTGGCACCCTATTCCCTATATTATGCACTACTTTTGCCCAGAGCCCTATGGGCCCATGGCAAAAGTAGTGCACGTTAGAGGGAACAGGTTGCCATTTGGAGTGAAGATGATGCTTATCCCATAGAGACCACCTCAACTGCTTGAATGTGCCTATAAACCCAGAACAGCACAAGGAAAACAAAGAGAGCTGTCTGGTCTGAGATGTCCCAGCGCTCCTCTTCCTGGTTAACTCTTCTGTCTCTCTCTGGAGATGGATGGATGGATTGGATTGGATGGTGTGAGAGGAGAGAGGGAGGATGGAGATCTCACTGTGACCTGAGGCTGTTCTTTGTCTGTTTTTCTCCTTTCTCTCTGCAGTATGCCAGGGAAACAGACCAGCTCAATAAAATGAACAGGAACGAGGGGAGACAAAAGCTTTTCTCCCTGGACCCTGAAACACAGGTTAGAACCGTCTGTCTTTTACTCTATTCATCCCCAATATGTTTGTTAATGTTGTTTAAGTCTATTAGATCAGGCTTGTAGTATGCAGTGTATAGGTGTATCGATGCATAATATACCCTGTCTGTCTGGGCAGTCCCAGGGCCTGCTGGCTCAACTGGCATCGAGTGAACCTCTCAGTTAGAGAATGTCTGTGTTTGCATATTGTATGTTTCCATGGGGATGGATGCCAGAAGCTAACCACTGTTCCCTCCTCTCTCCTTCATCTTTCTTCCTGACCCCTCTCCTCCCTCCTTACTTCCTCCTCCTCCTTCCTCCCCTTCTTCCTCTCCCACCTCTCTCCTCCACTCTCCTTTCCCCCTCTCCCTCCTTCCCCTCTCCATCTTTTTCCCTCCCTCCTCTCCTCACCCATCCCTCCCACCTCCTCCTCTCCTCCCACCTCTTTCCCATCCTCCTCTCCTCCTCCCTCCCCCACGTCTCCTCTCACCCCTCCTCTCTCCAGAGGTTGGACTTCTCGGGTATAGAGCCTGATGTGAAGCCGTTTGAGGAGCGTTTTGGCCGGCGCATCGCCGTCAGCTGCCATGACCTCACCTTCAGCCTGCAGGGCTGTGCCAACGAGAGGGGGGACGGGGTCCTCACCAATGTAAGCTCACACACACCCTATCCTCCTGCTCCAACGTAGGTCCTATAGGGGTAGCGTACAACAGGGCACAACAGATCCAAAAACGACATCAGAATTCGGGTTTAAGTTGTATATTCAACTTATTTTCAGATCACTTTTTGATCTTTTAAGTATAAAGAATTATGGTTAGAAATTCCGGGAGTTATGTTTTTTCCTAAAATATTGGACGATAGCAGCTTAACTTGTATTTCAACAACAACAAATTACAAAACCATTTATCCTTTCTAGTTATCAATGGCTAAAGAAACAACGATTAGAACCATCTGAACAAATTGTTCAATAGAAATGGAAAAATTGGTCAAACATGGTTAAAAATATCTTTCATTGTGTTTATATTGCACGTTTGAAATACCTCAAGATAGATGCCTACATTGCTGTATAGAGACCTAAATCATTATCCAGATTCCCTGATGAAGGAAGTTAGCTTCCTGATTGGAGTGTGAGACGAATGCAGAGCCTCTTTGGCATGAGCCAGCAGTATAGAGCACACTACTGAGTCCTCCCTCTCTCCCTCCTTCAGAGTGGATTATAGTAGACATAAAACACTGTGATAAATAACTACATTCCCACTAGAACATTTATAGGGTCTGGGGAGGGGAATAAGGGAGGTTGGCCCGAGATTTATATGGAGGGACGTCGTTGCACTCAAACTCACATAGGCGTTATGGTTCCTGGAAGGAGTGGGGTTGCCATCATTCAAGCTAATATGCTTATGTCTACAGTGGAAATACACTCGTATACACACACACACTCGTATACATACACACACGCACACTCTCTCTTTTGTTCGTACCTCGTAAACATGCACATACGCACGCTCTCTCTTCTCTCTGTTATCCAGGTGGAGCCGTTCTTCATCAGCTTGGCCCTGTTTGACGTGTCTAAGAGCTGTAAGATCTCTTCGGACTTCCACGTGGACCTCAATCCTCCCTGTGTACGAGAGATGCTGACTGACACCTCTCCACTCTCCCCTACATCAGAGGGAGGAGGAGGAGGGGTGAATGGAGGAGTGAACGGGGATGCAGGGAAAGGGAATGGTCTTCCCGTTCTACAAAGGGTGTCTGAGTCTCTGCTGCAATACCCCACTCAGGTTGGACCATAGTGACCTTAACTGACCTATATAATATATTCTGTGTGTTCTGTGTGACTAAATCGTGCTTGTGTATCTGTAGAAATGATGGTGGCATCACAGAATCCTAAGATTACAAACTAAGTCTCTCCCTTATTTGACATGATTACTTAAGATGATCAGTTGGTTAGGACAGGGATGTGAAGATGGCTTGAGTTTTGTTTGTAAATGCGTTGTTGTTTGTTTCTGATGAACCCCACGAACCGGTCAGTAGGCATTAGACACCCAGAGATGAGCCACTCCCGTCGGGGATCGAAGGCGTTGCCGTCAGCGGTACTGCGCAGCCGTGGCTGTCCTCTCATCTTACACCCTAGTCGATGCGGTGTCACAATACTGCACATCCATGCATTTACCCACAATGCAGCGTGTGTGTGTGAGAGAGCACTTGACTGATACTCCTGATTTCAATGGACTACCTCTGGTGTCTGGGGGACTCTGCTGGCGCTACTATGAACCAGGGCATAGTCCGAATGATAGTTGATTTTCCCTCTTTATTCAAAGCTGGTTGAGATTCAGGCTGATGCTACACTGTTTACTGTGCCTGTTGTCCGCGTGGTCGTAAAACACACGACATAACTCCACCATCCAGTGCTACAGCTAGTACTGCCATGAAACGCGGTAGGATTTTGACCAGAGGATTTTCGTGTTAATAATCTGTTGAATATCTCCTTAAGCTTAACTCCTCATTATACAGTAATTGGGTAAACGAGAACAGAAGCTATGAGATATGTTCGCTTTAATCTATATGTAATGTACACGTGTATATAGCTAGTATTGCTATTTCAAAGGCTAACTGCAATATCAAAGTTGCCCGACTCTCACTTGTTTTGCTAAAGTTTGAAGCCAGTCGACTTGAAAAGAACAGTCCAGTTTCAGCATGATGGTGAGTGTTTCTCTTGGGTGCTAGCTGTGCGTGCAGTGTTAACTCCTGCAGCCGGTGTGATGCCCCAACACACCCGCGCACGCACACACAAACTGCTGCTGGTCCCATTTACAGTTACAGGATGGCCTCAGTAGCGCTGGTACCCAGCAGTAAATGACAGTACGTGTGTTTCCCCTATATTTATTTAGCAGTGGTGCACCGTGACACACTTTTAAGATCAAAGTGAGGCGATACAACATCAGATCGTCCCGGAGAAACCTCTAAGGTAGTTAGCCAGCTAGCTTGTAATCCTGGATGTGTAGCCAACTTCATTAGACGTATGGCCCGGCCAGTGTGAACTTAAACGACTAAAATCAGACATAAAGTATGTAGAAAACAAGAATGGATAAATATATTTTTTGAACAAGATCATCTTTGAGAACTAACAATCACCCCAAAATAAAAGACGGTCAGGGAGAATCTAAAATTCAAATAATGTCATGACATGAGGCCCGCGTTGATGTTGTTATAATGCTTGAGTCACTCAGATAGCATAAGAACACGGCAAACGCCATGGAGAAATGTGTATGATTAGCTTTAAAACTGCACAATTTCTCTCGGCCCCGTTGCAAAATGTGTAGAATTGCAGGAAACTAGCTTTAAAACCGTTAACATTTTCTCGCCGCCCAACGGCAAAACTTTAAAACAGGGAAATGTTTTCTCTGTGGGTAAGAGGAAGGTTTTTAAAATGTTCAGTTGTCGACAGCGCCATTCCCCACTGCCTACCGTGCTGCGCCTCCCATCCCCAGACAACATGGAAAGATGACGGAGCGCTCCCTCTCTCTGGAAGCAGAAAGTCCTGTGAGGTGGAATGGAAATGTCTGTGTAATAAAATATCTGGACCCAGAAACAGAATGAAGAACAGAGTGGAAACAGAGAGTATCAAACAGAATAGAATCACTCAAGACATTGGTCATTCTCACTCTCGTTGACACACAAAACAGAACTTGATTTGGGGTGGCAGGTAGCCGAGTTAGAGCGTTGGGCCAGTAACCGAAAGGTTGCTGGATCGAATCCCTGAGCTGACAAGGTAAAAATCTGTCGTTCTGCCCCTGAACAAGGCAGTTAACCCACTGTTCCCTAGTAGGCCGTCATTGTAAATAAGAATTTGTTATTAAATGACTTGCCTAGTTAAATAAAGTTTTTTAATTTTTTTAAAAGTAGGCTCTTGCCATGTGTGAACCTAGCAATGTCCACCAGGGCACAGAGAAATAGATAATTGTCTTCCTCTATGATTACTGACTGATTATAGACTTGGACACCAGCAGATCACAGTGTAATTGAGGTGCTGTTTGGGTGTAGTCCAAGGACAGCCTGTCCTCATCTTTCTACTGCACAACGGAAGTCAGGGTGTGTCTCACCGGCGCTAGCAGGCTCCCCTCCATCTCACTCAGTGCCAGCTGTATGTTGTGATTTACATGGGTGTCTCCCATGTAAATCTGTTTCTGGTAGCAGAATCTTTAGCTAGACCCCTGCGAGAGCAACATAATGTGACTTGTCGTCCGGATTATGTCAAGCTGATGTGTTCCAAATGTGTTCCAAATGTCTACTAATGTGTCACGAACTCCACTCTTACTTTTCTGCCACTCCCAGGAAGAACATGTTTTTGCGTGTGTGTGTGTGCGTGCGTGCATGCACATACATGTGTGTGACGCTCTGTATGAGAGCCACGGTTGGCTTCATCTCACTGACCCAAAAATAGTTCCAGCTCTGTTTGGGTTTCCTGTATAACTTCAGCCACTAACAGACAGCCAACCACTTCCCAGCTGCAGGCCCTGTCCAGGAGACAGTTGATGAACTCTCCTTCATACAATGACTAGGAGCTACTGTAGTCCTAATGGCAGTTTCAAACCGAAAAATCATATGAAATTTTAAGTAAAAAAAGTGTTAAGTAAAAAAATAGATACATAAAAAATAAAAGTAACAAATAATTAAAGAGCAGTAGTCGTTTGGCCTAGCAGTCTCAAATAGTCATGTTTCCTTCATCAGTCTTCTCCACCTTTTTTCTTCATCCCTCCATGTTTCTTCTACTCCACCTTTCCTCTCTTCCTCATCTCTCCTCCAGGGTATCTTCTCGGTGACCAACCCCCATGCTGATATTTTCCTGGTGGCCAGAGTGGAGAAGGTCCTACAGAACGGCATTACACACTGTGCTGAGCCCTACATCAAGACTTCAGACATCAACAAGGTGTGTGTGCTTGTGCGCGCGTGTGTGTGTGCGTGTTTGTGTGTGTGTGTACCTTCAGACATCAACAAGGTCTTCTACCACCACTGTTCTCTCTCTCACCGTAGTTACTTATATTGCTATTAATAGACCATATGTCAGACACAGGACATGCATAACCCCAAAACCACTGTTTAAAAGTTTTAGTAGAGTGTCTGCCTGGGTTGTGTGTATTATGTCATGTTAAAGTGTCTTGTTTTAACTTATTTTAAACTGAATTGTGCCTCCCATGTGTTTGCCTATTTTGGTCTTGTTTCCATCATGATTGTTTGAGTAGCTGTGCCGCTGTTATAAATCACGTTATTACCTTTTCATTAACCTGTTACGGTCACATCGGACTCATTCTGCATGTGTGTGTTCCCCTCCAGACAGCCCAGAAGGTGCTGAAGGCTGCCAAGCAGACGTGTCAGCGCCTGGGCCAGTACAGGATGCCCTTCGCCTGGGCTGCCAAGTAAGACACAGCTCTCATACACATCAGATGGAAAACTGTGGAATAATTCACTGACTATTTGTGAAATAATGTTTACTGGGCCTCAGGCAGTGCGGTGATGATTTATTTGCGACCTCAGGTGTCTTCATTTGAATATTCACCTGCGTTTTACTATGTACATCCTCCTTACACGTGAACATGATCCTGTCTCTGTTGTCCCAGGCAAGTGTTTAAAGATGCCCAGGGCAGTCTGGACATGGACGGGAAGTTCTCTCCTCTCTATCGCCAGGACAGCAGCAAGATCTCCACCGATGACCTCATCAAGATGCTGGCTGATATCAGGAAGTG